>NC_140387.1:3707500-3885000 GCF_054491055.1 Hypomesus nipponensis | reverse complement strand
TCCCCTACAGCATGTCATGTAGATCTAGGCTTTGCATAAATTTTCTGCTTCAAATCAGCTCTATTTCCATTGAATGAGGAACACAACACCGACACACATTCTCGCACGCATTGTTGTGCTGCATTGCAGCAGGCTGTGTAGTGAAAGCATCAATGCCCAGTACAGTCCACAGCTCTGCCAAGGCAGTGGTGTGTGTTTTGAAGAACATTTTGGCGATAGAGCTCATATTTTATCCAGCCTGACCTACCTTCAGATGTTGTGAGTTTACAGTGATAATCACACTTTATTCAGGCCATGCCGACTTTTTCATAGCGTCGTCTTGCTGCCTTTGCTGTGTGAACACGGGGGGGGGGGTTCCCCCTCACCTCAGTCACTCGCCTCGCTGTCTTTACCGTTCCACGGTCCTGTCGTGGCAGGACAGCCGGTCGTGTGTCGCCCCAGCTGTGTGTGCGCGCTCCTGGCCTCTGACGTGGTGTCGTGTCCCTGCGCAGGTGTACAGCAGCCTGGACCTGTCTCGCGGGCAGTTGGAGGAGAAGGGCGAGGCCGAGGAGAAGAAGAGCGAGAGCCCGCTGACCGTGGACTCGCTCAGCTGGACACCAGAGTTCCCCGAAATGTAGGGCACGCCTCGTCAGGGTTGTTACACGACAGGTTTCGTCGCGCAGTTTGACTTCGAATGAATCAGCGTTTCGATCAGTGTTATTTGCAGTTTGTGTTTGGTTTTGTGCAAAAGTCTTAGGCGCCCATGTTTTTTTATACATGAATATTGTCTGAAATATATTTATTTATTTATTTTTGTGCTGCACAGCATACAAGTGACATTTAGAGAATTTGTCTTTGAATGTAATTATTTCTAAAAGCATTTTTGCTTTCCTCTAACATTGTATTTGTGGCTGTACCCCCCCCCCCCATAACACGTCGGCTGAATGTGGTTCTGTGTCCTCCCAGGCCGTCCCTGTCCCACTCCTCCGACACAGAGAGCCCCTGCCAGTGCCCCGGCCCTCGCTCAGGACAGCTCCCCAAGTTCGCCATCTCGGCCGAGAGCGAGGAGGGAGACGAGTCGTCCGGCTCTCAGGAGCCCGGCAAGGCGGCCTTCTCCATCGGAGAGCTTCCCCAGGACGACCCCGACGCCACCACCCCCGGCAGCACCCACAGCGGGGCCACGCTCTCCGGTACGCAGGGGCCCCCCCGGGGAGTCGGGGCGGAGCTCTCAGCTGGAACCGAGTCGTTTATTTGGGCTTTTTTTTCCCAGCTTTATATCTCAGAATTGACGGCCCATCTTTGTCTTGTTTCTCGGTTGTGATCATCAGGCAGCTTCTCTGAGCTCCTGGACCAGCTGCCGTCCAGAGGAGAGGGGGTCGACAGCCCCGACGGCTCCTCATCCAAACCCTCCGCCGTGCCCCAGCCTGTTACCCTGCGGCCGGACCGGGCCGGGGACCAGCAGGCGGCCGGGGCCAGGGTGCCCAAGTCTGTCTCGGCTAGTGCCCTCTCCCTCATGATCCCAGGAGGTAAAGGAAAACCAACACTCACTTTCTCCCCTTCTCTCTTTCTCCTTCCCTCTCTGTCTTTTTCTGTCTTTTTCTCTTTCTCTCTCTCTCTCTCTCTCTCTCTCTCTCTCTCTCTCCCTGTGTGTTTGGGTGACACAATCACACACACACAAACGGTACTCTCACACACACACAAATGCCCGTGTGATCTGTGGCTGGTGCCAGAGTTAGGACAGGCACAGAATTCAAATTAAGGCGATGGACTTAGTGGGGGGAGCGCGAAAGAGATGAAAGCGCCATAAAGATCTGTGTGAAATCGACCCAGCGTGACACCTGCTGTGAGCTCCATTTCACGGAGGGGCTGCGAGCGACGAGCCCGGGAGCAGAGCTTCAAACTGGGGGAGCAAACAGAGCGAGATGGCCCTGCCCTGTCGGGGAGGGGGCCAATCCCATTGGTCTCAGCAGCAGCAGGGGGCAGAATGAGGCCAGCTCTCCCAGCCCACAGCAGACGCTGGCTGGAGACTGAGAGCAGAACTGTTGAAGGTCAGGCCCGGGATGTTGCTGTACCCACTAGTGAGGGTTGGCGTTTTCACTGCTCGACGTTCTCGGCTGTGAATCTGTGTATGGAAGGTTATTATCCAAAATAATACAGCTGCTATTGATTTCTACAACTGAAAAGCAGACTGTTTTCTAAATGTATATTGCCAACCGTTGATTCTGATTATATTCGTCCTCAGTTTCTCTGCGTCTTCAGCGATATGCACCTCTTGTTGTTTCAGACATATTTGGGGTGTCCCCTCTGGCTAGCCCCATGTCTCCATACTCCCTCTCCTCTGACCCCTCCTCCCGAGACTCCTCCCCCAGCCGGGACTCCTCCCTCTGTGCCGTCAGCCCTCGGCAACCGGTCGTCATCCACAGCTCGGGGAAGAAGTTTGGCTTCACGCTGAGGGCCATCCGGGTGTACGCGTGCGATGGCGACGTGTACACGGTCTACCACATGGTCTGGGTAAGAACCGCCTCGGCCTTCTTTCAACGAATGAGTCAATCAAGTTTCATTATAGATGCACATTTATAAGTCAGGTGGCTGAGCGGTTAGGGAATTGGGCCAGTAGTCCGAAAGTTTCTGGTTTGATTCCCGGCCGCGCAAAAATGACAGTGTCTGCTAAATGAATAAATGTAAATAAGCCAAATCTCTGGAGCTGAAGCGCTGTACAGAGTAGCAAAAGCCATGAAATGACACAATACAGACGCAGTCAAGACAAATGAAAGCGACAAAGAAAGGCAACTGTCATACTGTGTTTAAAAGTTTAACTTTTAACTAAGTTAAAGAATAACTAAGAGTCTTGAAGATGAGAGCTTTGGCGGTTGTGGTTTTGTGGTTGCACCTTGTTTTTTTGGGGGGGGTCTTGAAACTTGAACGCGTTGATGATAACGTGCGATTTCTCTCCGGCTGTGCTCAGAACGTGGAAGAAGGTGGTTGTGCACACAAGGCTGGGCTGAAGGCTGGTGACCTCATCACCCACGTGAACGGAGAACCCGTCAACGGCCTGGTCCACACCGAAGTGGTGGAGCTCCTTCTGAAGGTAGACCAACATTGCTGACGTTCTGCTGTCCACATCAGACATTAGAACATGCCGTGACTAGGTCCAGCGGGGTGACAGCTACGGAGGCTATAGCTACTGCGTTTGTTTCTCACTCTCTCTCTGTCTCTCTATCTCTCTCTTCCCTCTCTCTGACTCTCTCCCTCTCTGTCTCTCCTCTCTCTCTCCCTTTCTGTCTGTCTGTCTCTCTCTCTCTCTGTCTCTCTATCAGAGTGGCAGTAAGGTGACCATCTCCACCACCCCATTTGAGAACACGTCCATCAAGACCGGTCCTGCCCGGAGGAACAGCTACAGGAGCAAGATGATCCGACGCACCAAGAAGCCCAAAAAGGAGAAAACCCAAGAAGGCAAGGATTCATCCAAGGATTCATCCAAGGATTCGTCCCCCATCTGTTTGCGGGGCAACATGATTCGATTCAGTGTTATTCTTTTGACATGCAGTACATGGTTCAACCACAAGGGGTAGCTGCGCTTCTGCATACCAACACTAAAATACATTTAATGTGCCATTTAAAATCTACAGTACTGCTGTTATAAGGATGATGCTCCATTCTCCATCTACAACATTAAATATATTATTCAACTCCGCTTGACTTTCACGGTTCGGTTCTGTGAATGTTTACGACGCGGTCGTCGTTGTGGTATGTGCTGACTCGGTGTGTGACGGTTCCTGTTTCTCAGGCGGCGGTCTGTGTTCCGTCGCTTCGCCATGCAGCCCTCGCCCCTGCTCCACACCAGCCGCAGTTTCTCCTCCCTGAACCGCTCGCTGTCCTCCGGGGAGAGCCTCCCTGGATCCCCCACCCACAGCCTCTCCCCCGCTCCCCCACCACCGCCTTCCGGCCCGCGCCCGACTTCAACCAGTCAGGTGAGGCAAGGCCCACTCGTAGCTTCTCATGTTTGCGGATTGTTGTCGCAGCTCTTCTGGGTTCGAATGTCACACTTGTTAAGTCTGTCCAATAAAGCATGAAAAAGGCCCAAAATGCACGTAATAAAAAAAATAATATATATATACACATATTTTCACAATATTTTTTCTTCTGTGGTTTGGATGTTCCACACTTCTTGTTAAGTCTGTCCAATAAAGCATGAAAAAAAGGCTCAAAATGTACACAAAAATGCTAAATATTTTCTTCTTCTGTGGTTTGGATGTTCCGCACTTCTCGTTAAGTCTGTCCAATAAAGCATGAAAAAACACAATCCTTTTTTTTTTTTTTTTTTTTTTTTTTTATTAATCTTTTCGAAATCTTTTCTTCTTCTGTGGTTTGGATGTCCCAGGTGGTACGTCCTCCCAAAGCAGCTCCCCCAGCTCCAGCGCCCCCAACTCCCCCGCCGGCTCCGGCCACATCCGCCCCAGCACCCTCCACGGCCTGGGCCCCAAGCTCACCAGCCAGCGGCTGCGCCGCAAGTCCGCCGGCAGCATCCCCCTCTCCCCGCTGGCCCGCACGCCCTCCCCCACCCCTCAGCCCACCTCGCCCCAGCGCTCCCCATCGCCCCTCCTCGGCGGCCACGCCGTCTGCATCGCCAAGACCAACCAGGCTTTCCCGGCCAAGATGCACTCGCCGCCCACTATCGTCCGCCACATGGTGCGACCCAAGAGCGCCGAGCCTCCTCGCTCGCCCCTCCTCAAGAGGGTCCAGTCGGAGGAGAAGCTGTCGCCCTCCTACGCCAGCGACAGGAAGCACCTGTGTTCCCGGAAGCACAGCCTGGAGGTGACCCAGGAGGAAGCCCAGGGAGAGGAGCTGCGGGCGGGGGAGAAGGACCTCCACGCCCTGCACAGTGTGGAGGAGACCCACTGCGAACCCCCGGCCATCACCCGCGTCCGCCCCGCCGAACAGGGCTGCCTGAAGCGGCCGGTCGGCCGCAAGGTGGGCCGCCAGGAGTCCCTGGAGGAGCTGGATAGGGAGAAGCTGAAAGCCAAGGTGGTGGTGAAGAGGCCGGACTGGTCGGAGAGGAGGGAGTCCCTCCAGAAGCAGGAGTCCCAGCACGAGCCCGAGGCCTCCTGCATTGCCTGTGGAGAAGAGAAAGGCCTTCATCCGAGCCGGCCGCACAGCAACAGCAACCCAGAATCGGCCACTCCGGAGGGCAAAGCTGCTAGCTCCACCCTCAAGGATGTGCTGTACAAGAAACTCAACACCCGTGCCTGTGAAGGCCACCCTGAGCCAGTAGGGGGCGGCAGCTGTGATTCAGCCTCCCACCACAGCGAGGGCCTAGCCAGGTCACCTCTCTGCTCCATCCACCCTGATTGGCCGATGTCCAGGAACGGCAAGGAGCCGGGCAAAGCGGACCGACTGGACTTCAAAGCCCCCAACATGGAGTTTGCCAGGAAGAGGCAGTCCTTCGACGACCGCGACGACTGCATGTGCCGCCTCTCCCCGGGCCATCACGACAGCCACCACTTTGGCTCCACGCGCTCCAAAAGCCTGCAGCTGGATTCGGCTCTGGTGTTGGACCACGTCAAGGGAGGGTTGGGCGGCGTCCACTCCAACCCCGAGGGCCTGTCCCCCAAGCTGTTCCCTGGGAGGGGGGAGAGCGCCGTGGAGAAGCTCCAGCTCATCTCCTCCGAGGGCCCTCTCCGGAAGACCTCCTCAGAGTACAAGCTGGAGGCTCGCCTGGTCTCCTCCCTCAAGCCCCTGGAGGGCACCCTGGACATCGGCCTGTTGTCCGGCCCCAGAGCCTCCAAGACAGACACCTGCCTGTCCAAGATGGCCGACGGCTTGCATGACAGTGCGTCCGTGGGCCCGCCCGTGTGGATGCAGAGCCCCACGGAGAGACACGCGTCTTCCCCGCAGCCCAAACTAGCCGACAAGCAGAAGGCCTCGCTGATGACGTCGTCTCCCCCCAGAGTCACCGGGTCTCTCACCGCCCCGCTTCCGCCCAAAGAGCAACCCGCCGTCGCCAGCCTGGAGAAACCACAGGACAACACCGGTCCCAGGGAACCACCGCTGAAGGCTTCCCCCAAGGGAGAGGCCTCGGAGGTGGGTGGGAAGCAGGAGAGCCGGTCGGGGCCGAAGGCCGGTCCTCAGACGACGCACGACGTCTGGAGCTCCAGACACAGCGGGCACTTCTCCTGCGGGAAGACCCCCTCCATCCGAGAGGTCAGCAACGAGGACCAGGAGGACGAGGGGACGGAGCACCCGGAGGCGTCCGTGAAAGAGGCTCCCTGTCCGGCCCGGCCCGGCCATCCTGCCGAGAAGATCCCCGTCGGCCCGCCCACTACGGAAAGCTTGGACGCGCAAACTGGCTCGGGTCGCCAGCCGAGCCCCGACGACCACGGCCCGGCCTCGACGCCGGGCTTGGGCACAACCCCCGCTTCGCATGTGTCAAGTGGCAGCCCAGTGTCGGTTCACTATGTTTTGGCGGACCTGCACCATCTCTCGAAGCATTCGGTGAGCTTCAAGTCACCGGCTTGGCTCGGCGGCGACGCCGGTTTGACATCGGCCGAGAGGGAGAACAAATCCGGCAGTGTCGTTGAAACGTCGGAGGTGAAAGACCCGCGGCACAGACCTGCGGCGCGGTGCATCAGTCCTAAAACGAACACGAACACTACAGCGGCAAAACCGGAGGGCTCGAAGATCTTCGAGGAGAAGAGAGGCGATGTCCGTGACGCCAGGCAGGTGGTCGGTAGCAGCACATGCAGGCAGAACGTCGAAGGGCCCACTTCACCAAAGACGAAGAGTAGCAATGTCACGACTGCGGAAACGGAGCAGCTTTCGCCAACCAACTGTCCCGGGGAAAAGGCACTCGTCAGAGGGGCCGGCGAAGCGAAAAATCCCGTCTGTCAAAAGCAACCGGCGTTCAAAGAGGCCGTTTCTGCCCAAACAGGAACGCAGTCGCCACCATCGGCTCCCGTCAAGACGAAACAGCCCGTCTTGAATGCCAAAAGTAAGCTGAGCCAAACTGTGTTCCAGAGCTCTGGAAAGACAGAGTCAGGGACCCAGACACAGAGACCTGTCGGGAAATATCCTGCCGCAGTCCCGGCCCCAGTCCCAGTCCATGTCGCTAAAATGAGTCTAGAATCAAAACAAAGAGACCTCCATCACAATAACCCAGTTACCAGCTCTCCGTTTACATGCGCCCATGACTCAAAACAAAAAGAACTCTCATTCAAATCCCCCGTCCAAATCCAAGTTCTCAAAGATAACCCAGAGTTAAAGCAGAAATCTCCCCCTGGCAGAACGCCGTCCCAAGCTGCGAAGCTGTGCTCCCCTCCCGTACTTCCTCTCAGACAAGCCCTAGACGCCAGGCAGAAAGATCCCTCATCCAGACCTCTGTCCTCAGCCCCAGCACCGGTCATAAAGGAGAACCCAGACCCACTGGAAGCAGCCCTGGCCTCTCTCCAGCCGAAGGAGCCCCGCAGAGCTGTGGGTCCCTGCCAGACCAGCCCCCCCCCGGCACAGAGCGCCCCAGCAGTGAGGAGAGACGCACACCCGGCCAGCACGGGGCTCGTCGTCGGCAGGTCGTCCAGCAGCGCGGGGCAGGAGGCTGTGGTCCCCAGAGAAGGGCCGAGGACGGACACAAAGAGAGGCCCTATGGGGGTGGACGTGGCTGGGCCTGTGGAACACACCCCCGCCCCCCAGCCCAATCCCAGCCTAAGCGAACCCAGGCCTGCACACTCGGACAAACAGGCGGCGTCCGGCCGCAAAGAGCACGCGGAGAAGAAGAGGAGGGAGGCGGCGGAGGCCGCGTCGTCTCTGAAGAACGCCAGGAGAGAGGCGGTCCGAGCGGGGGCCGCGAGAGACGCTCCGGGTCCCGAGAGGGACTCGGCCCGCGTCAAGCAGCCCAAGGAGTCGCCGCGTTCTGCCCTCCACAGGAAGTGAAGCGCGCCACAGGAAGTGAAGCCCGCCGCCTGGAGGACGGTCGGCGCCGGCGTTTGCTTCCGCGAGCTCTGAAGAGAAAAAAGCGAGACGGACTTTCTCTTTGTTTGTAGTGTGTTATCATCATGCCTTGTTTTTTTTTGCTTTTTTTTT
The DNA here is from genome assembly GCF_054491055.1 of Hypomesus nipponensis. NCBI lineage: Eukaryota > Metazoa > Chordata > Actinopteri > Osmeriformes > Osmeridae > Hypomesus > Hypomesus nipponensis. The sequence continues at coordinate 3,876,948 of NC_140387.1, read as the reverse complement.
TTGTTGTTTTTGAGACCCGGGAAAGCTGTTACAGTGTTTATACGGTGTTAGAGGCGTGTGTCTGCCCATGTGTGCGTGAGATGCTCTGAATGTGCAAACTAAACGAGAATAGTCTGTCGACACTGTCGATGTACGCAAAAGGATTTTTGACTGAATGTAGACAATGATTTGCTGCTGATTTGCTGTCCCTTACCATATTCTCTGAGCGGGGGGAGAAAAAAAAGTGTCAAATTGTACCAAGTGAATGTAAAGAGCTTGATGACAGCAGAGAGGAATGTGCAATTAACATTTCAGAGATGGATGTGAAGATCCTATTCAGAGTATAAATCAGTGCCAATAGGGGATTTTGTAATTGCACTCTTAGTTCCAGGCTTTGGACCGCCTGTTATTGAAAGAGTCAAACTTTCAATGCAAGTAGACTGATGTCCGTGTCATTTCCTTGAGAAGAGAAAAAAAAAAAACAATCACCTCTGGCACATCCAATCAAGCAATTAGGAAGTAAGTCACTGTGCCCATCATTTAATATTACTCTTCAACCCCAGCCACCAAGACGCTGATATGGAAAGCATAGTCGTGTGACGTTACACGATATTTTAAACCTCCAGGTGCAGTTTGTGGGTTTATAGTTTGGGTTAGAGGGTACATTGAAGGAACACACTGTGTTCTGTGCTTCTTACCTGGAAATGTTTCATATGGAATCGGCTTCTGGTTGAGGAATCCTGTGTGTGGGAGGGGCCTTAGGGTGGAGGAGTGTAGAACGTTCTGGGCAGGTTGTGGTGGTGTTCACATTCCTTCACGCACTCTACATCTCTGTATTTCTATAACTTTAATTTTTATGCAATATATTGTAAATACGAAAATACTGTAAAAAAACAACAAACAAAAAAAAACACGACAACATTGGGATACATGGGCTTAACGTCAAATATTAGTGTTTGTTTTATATGTATATATTTTGCAATGTCATGTTTGTATACTTAATGATATGTCATTTCGGAGAATCATGCTTAATAATTCTGTGGTCTAGAATAAGCTAAATGTTTAACGTTCCGTCTGTGTCAACACAACATCCTCTCTCCAGTGTAGTCCTTTTAATGCGATGTAAATGTGCTCTGAATTTGACTTGAAGAGATGGAAATGAGGGGTGAGGGAGTGACTGTACTTCCTAATAATACATGTAGCGTACCACCACGTAAAGAAACTTTGCTGAGGTTAAGTGGTTCCCCAGGTTGTTCCCACCGTGGATTCAATTAGTTTGAAGGATAAGACATGAGAGTAGAGGTTGAGAGTTCAAATGTGTCGAGTAGATACGTCAGAAAGTAAGTCACCAAGTTTCTCCAGCCATAAGTAGATTGTTTTAGACTCAAAACACAGTGATATTCACAAATTCAAAGACTACTTTTCCACCTAGAACGTTTAATGCAATATTTATGATACGGGTTCACATCAGAATTGATATCTAGAAACTAGTAGCATGATATTCAATCAACCGTTTTAATTCTGAGATCTGCCTACCTATAAGCAATGCAGTACTCTTTGCAAAAGATTAATGTTAAAATGCACATAGAATCTAGTTATGGATAAGGTTGAACAATCATTTTTAAAGGACTGACGTCACAATATTCACCCCATAGTTCAGTATGTCATTCTATTAGACAGTTGATGTTCAGGTAACTGTAGTCCTGTGTATTTCAGCTATCTGTTTACATCTATGATACATTCATACGGATGACTCTACTGTAGATGATAAGCCTTTCAATTTCCAGTCCTCAATATCAACCTGACAGTAGATTTCTTAGTGTGCTACACAGTGTTAACTCAATGTAAACCATATTCAATATTCTCCTTGGGGTTTGTTGGATAGAGAACCTGTAGATGCTGTGCGTAAACTGTCTGAACTGTACATAGTAATGGCCGACTTGACCCCAAGAAAAAAAAACACATAAATGAGATTGATTGTAGAGATTTTTTATAATCTGAATATGACGTTTGATCGTCTCATGAATTAAATAATGTAAATGTATTGTCTAATGTTTGGAAAGAGTACTTGGCACCTTGACGTTGGACAACAATCCCCTTTAATGAAAGTAGTTGGGGGAGGGGAGGGGAAAAAGATGATGTGAGAGTGTCTGGTAGGCAGTATGTTTTCTAAGAACAAGGAGAATTAATCTGAAAAACGTAATTAGAATGATTGAAAACAATCTTTTCCCCCATGCCTTTTATTCAGAATACTGACATTTAAATAAAAATAAAAAATAAAAAAAAGCACATTAAATGTTTGTTTACAAGTACTTCATGGATGTATATTTTGTATATTGTGTCTTTGTTTTGCCAAATCTATGTTCTATGTCACAGGAAATATGTTGTGATAGTAGTGATTGACATCCTTACCCTGCCACCTACCTGTGCTGTTTAATAGGTCTATCTGTGGTGGTCAACATGTCTGTTAAACATCTGTCAGAGTTGACTTGGTCCTGCTGGTCTGAGTTTCCTCTCCTCTCTGTGTGTGAAACTAGTATTAGAAGAACCGGCTTTTAGGATCTGTGCAATAAAGATGTATTTGAGTTTTGTATTTCACCCAAGGAACGCTCTATGGATGTCATAGATGTTGTATATTAAAACAGATATTTATACTTCTAAAGTTGCATAACACTGAAAAATAAAATGGCATGATAAAATCTAAACATTTATGTTCCTCGCTTTATTTAGTTTAAGCTGACCCTGCACACAGCACTACAATACAAATAGTTGAAAAGGCATTCTATTGCATTTGACGTTTTAAACTTCCTTGTAAAAATGGTTTTGACTCAACTATTTCGATATTTCAGGCAAAGTTGATCATGACTGCTCAGTGAAAAGCTTTGCATGGACTACAGCTAACTGGTTACAAATGAGATCTACAGTACATGAGTTTAAAGAGAGAAAAACATGCTCTCTTCAACTTGCCTTACCCTATGCTCAGCCCAAACCAAGAGGAAAGTCCTAAAACAAAAGTTCACAAAAGTTCCTAAACTTAAAAAAAGCTATTCTTTAAACTCAGATGCTGTAGACCATGTAGACCAGTGGTCTTCAACCCTGGTCCTCTGCCCTGTATATTTGAGATGTTTCCCTGCTCACCAGATTCAAATTGTTGGGTTGTTATCAAGCTCTGTGGAAGCCTGATAACGACCATTCATTTGAATCAAAACACATTAACACACAAAGTCAGTCGTTGAACGACTTCTTATCGCATCCCGCATCACACCGGTGCGGCCCCTTTGTCTCAATGTTACGTTTGCATGTCCGCGTCTCACCTCATTATTCATTTATGAAAATGGACTTGATGGCAGCACCGATTGCACCGCGTCCACACGGACTGCGAGGGTTGTGCAGAAGACACTGTGAGTGAACCTTGTGTTCCGAGATTAAGACACGATGCCCGAGATGTCTCCATTGTCTTTGGACAAAAGTAACGGTTTCTCCGCTCAAAGACCGGTCTGTGTCTCCCGCTACTGCTTTTGGGATTAGCATGAGAGCATGTGCTGGGCCGCTCACGGCACACTGTGTAACCGGAGCCAAAGGGATTGCGCTGAACAAATCCTTTGAGTTTGTGTCCTTCTCCCACTCACAATGGGAGCTCTGTGACATGAAGGCCCGCGCCTGTCGAAGACAAGGGACATTATGTCAGGGCCTCATGCGTTAGAGAGGCTTGACCATTAGGGACAGACACCAGATCACAGCAGAGGGATGACAATGACCCCCCATGTCCTCCTTGGCTTGGACCAGCACAGTGCAGCTGATTCAGTGGAAAGTATTTTGTACTTTTTGCTCACATGCACACTGTTAAAGGCGTGTACACTTTGCATCGATTTATTTAGTTTGCCAACCGTTGTTACATTTAATCATTTAGCAGACACTCTTATCCAAAGCGACTTACAGTAAGTACAGGAAATTCTCCTGAGGCAAGTAGGGTGTAATTTAGCATGACTGGGAATCGAACCGGTAACCTTCCGATTAATAGCCCGATTCCTACACCGCTCAGCCACCTGGCCGTTAGTGGGGTGAAGTGAGATACATCGACCAACAGAGGTCACTCTCTTACCATTTTTAAGCATAAGTGATGCGTCATCTGTTACGCAACCCTCAATCCAATAGAGAGATAAAGAAGACATACAATATAATCTCTGTATAAATAGATATAAATCTTCTGGAGATTAGAATACCCCACTGAACGAGATGCATATTCGACAGAGCCTAGGATTAGTGGGCCCTCAATCCAAAATGTTCATACATTGACCATGATTTCAAATGGGATTTGTGTTCTCAGGTCAATGGAAAGGTACAAGATAAGAAATATTTACAAAAATAGAACAGGGCAATCCTATATCAACAACTGTTATGTATCATTGAAAAATATCCTACACAAAGCCTGTGACAGACCCAGCCCATGCACTTTAATACGTCGCGTTGCCTTGGTGCAGCAGAGGGGATAGAACACATGGCTTCCCCTCCGGATGACATACAAACAATTAAATCCTGTGTCCCCCTCCCCCTACCATTCAGTAACCCTGCCTGCATCAGATGAGTAATTATAGTCGTGATGGTGCAGATATTAATGTCCACACTGAGTCATTACGAGGCAAAAAAAAAAAAGGGCAGAAAAAAAAAATAGCCCCAAATCCTCTTTGGGATATTTCATAAATGGAATCGGATGAAAAGTGTATTGGGCCTGGGTATTAAGGACAGTCATTGTCACTGTCACGGAGGCCATGGCAGCATTGGCGGAGTCAAAGGTCTCCCACGGCAGGTTGAACACAAAGCGCCGACAGTGGGGTTCCTCTGACCTAAATCGCTCAATTAGATATCAATGAGCATGCCGCACGTTCAACAGGCCTCTGCTTGGGCTCTCCTCAAATTTCAATAATCTTCACAGTTTCCACTTTAAATAGTGACAAAAAAAACTGGAGGAGAGAGGGTTTGGAGGTCTGAAGAATTGAAATAATGAAACCTTATAGCGTTAAGCTTTCTGCTTTTATAGGTAGACAGGGCCTCCCACTCATTGTCCCCTCAACCATCTGCATCGTGAAGGAGGGCAGTTTGGGGTAAACAGAATTTTATGATTGCTACTCTTTAATGGTAATGTGCTGTGGCCACGAGAACCCTGCCAGCAAGAATCATTTCCCACAGCCCAGGAAAAGACTATCTGGGTTAAAGCGATCACCAAGGTTACTTTAGGCACTGTGTAATGATTCCCTACACTTGAATTCCTTGTTTCTACATTTTACCAACAGTTATATTTAGTGTTGAGCATCAAGGCCAATTTTGGCAAACAGTCGGATAATATTGTCATCTGTTTTGTTTTACATCCGTTTTTCTTGGCAGTTTATTTCCTGTTGTCACTGTCTTTTGTCTTGCCTCAATCCAAATGTTTTTTGAGCTCTAAGGTAGAGGAAGAAATAGCACAAAGGTTCTGAGTCAGATGGCTGAGCCGTTAGGGAATCGGACTAGTAATCTGAAGGTTGCCAGATCGATTCCCCCAAATGTTATTGGCCTTGGGCAAGGCACTTCTCCCTACTTGCCTCGGGGGGAATGTCCCTGTACTTACTGTAAGTCTCTCTGGATAAGAGCGTCTGCTAAACGTAAATGTAAGATTCAATTCAGTCAGTTGAATCAACGTGCAAAAGAATGAGTCCAGTATGGATATCAAACCCACTGCCACTCTGTCCCCCCTTTCATCCTGCTATCAATACCACAGTTCATTACCCAGTAAAGGCAGTTCAGGATTAAGCCTTTACAGTCTTCACCCATCCCCCAACCCACCACCGCCATCTTTCAGTACTGGGAATCTGCACACCATGCTTGTCCAGTCACTTGGGTGTCTCTCTCTCTCTCTCTCTCTCTCTCTCTCTCTCTCTCTCTCTCTCTCTCTCTCGTGTCTGTCTGGTCTGTGGCTCGCACTCTCCCTGTCCGTCCCCGATACACCTTCTCACCGCATCTTCATTTCACTTGTACGTGGTAAACAGGCATGAATAATACATGTGTATGGGGGGGAGTTACTCAAACCAAGGCAAACAATCTGAGCCTGCAGACCACGCCATGTATGGGGTGGTCCGGACAGTGAATCACGGAGATGGATGGATCTTGATGGGCCGTCCCAGTGATGTCACTAGGGAAGAGATGGGAGATGGAGGGTTTGTTGAGGGAGAAGAGGGGAATGGATTTAATCCATTTAACAAAGAGCGATCGATACTTTACCAGTGTACATTGTTATCTATAAGGTGTCGAGTTCAAAGCTAAAATAATACAAGCGCAACAGTACACAAAGACACCCACACCCACATTCAATAATGTTGCAGGTTATGTTAGCCCTCCAAAAAATGGTTGTTTACAGTACATGTTATCAAAGACAACTCTGATTATTAAAATAACACAATGGGTGTGTGTGTGTTTGTGTATGTTTAGGCTGAGTTTGAAGTCAGGCAGATTGCTGCTTGCCTCTGACACAGTTCCTCTGGTTGAATGCTAACACAGAAGCAGAATTCTCTGCGGCCTGTATTAACTGCCCCTGGAATTTGTTCAAGTACATTTTGTGACTTGGGAAAACGCCAAGCCTCAACCCAGTTCCAGCTCAACTCCTGCTTCAGCCCAGCCCAGCATAGTCCTTCCAAGCCCAGCCCAGCACAGCATACTCCTTCCAAGCCCAGCCCAGCACAGCAGATATATCTCGATTCTGTGTTGATCTTAGTTTGAAGAGCCAGGCTGTTCACATGCAGACAAAACAAACTAGTCGGATACTCAGTTAATTTTCAACTTTTTATATTTTCTACAACTTATGTTCAAAACTATGTGTTTACCGTATGCGTCTTCCTGCCATAGTAAATCTCTTGTTTGTGCAAAGTTACTTGGCGAATAAAGCTGATTCTGATTCTGAGAAGCAGGCTCACTCAAATATTCAGAGTGAAGCCAAGGAGCAGTCACTGCTACCTACCTTTCCTGTTGATCCAAATGAATAAGTAAGTGGTGCTCTGTATTCAGTTTGTGTTTATATGCTAGTCAAAAAACTTGCCCACCCTTTGCACACAGGTTGGATACGTTTTCTTCCCCACTGACTGATGTGTAATACTTCCCTTGAAATGGAAATCAAGAGCTTTTGTGTGTGTGTGTGTGTGTGTGTGTGTATGTGTGTGTGTGAGTGCATGTGTGACTGCATGTGTATTCTCACTACCAAGTATGTAGGTCAGATGTCAACTTCAGAATCCCATGTTGTGGAAAGTTCCAGAATAGGAAGATGCATGGTGTTGGGCTATTCTTGGGTCTTGACTAAGGTTGCCATATTTGTTATCAGAGTTATGGGGTATGTACCTACTGACATAGGGGATGGGTTTTTATGAAAATGTTAAGTCTGATGCCTGCAAAAAAACAAACATGTATCTTTTGTATGATTTTAGTTCAAATATAGAAATTCTTCCTTTTATGGAGATAATGAAAGCAGAGCCTCCCCCCCAAAAAAAGACAGTTAAGTTGTGTTGGTAAACAAAAGCAGTATTTATAAACAAACTAGTGATAGCAAAACTGTCGCTGAACTCAGATTGCGACTCAGATCAAATTTAATCCGTAGTTGTAAAATGTGGATGTCCATTCACCAGATGATTGAGACACAAGCCATTGTGAGTAATATATGTGAGTAGTACCTTGTCTGGCCGTATTTCTAGAGAGATCAAATGCAACGGGGTGAGTACCGTGCAAGGGATGTTTTCTGTTTAGGAAGCACGATGGCATGTCCGACACCAGATCTCCAGTGACGACCATTAACATGTGGTGGGACACCCACACTAAGAGTGTTCGGTAACACCAAGCGTAACACAGAGAAGAAGCGCTGGTGCCAAACCAGGGCGGGACACAGAAGACTAGAACACAGTACCTGTACCGTGGAATACGCTTGGGGCCAAAGTTCAACATTGCCATACCTTTTTTTTTTTTTTTTTTTTTCAAGAAGAGTGACTCTTCTGGAAAACTCAGAACAGAGATTTTGGGTACTCATAATTACGTTCAAGTTATTCCACTCCTGTTGCCAAAGCCAAATTCATAATGTACAGACAGCGATATTATAAATTGTTATCTCAAGACACAATCCATCAACATGCAGTCTAAGTATGTGGAGTTGACAGTTCACCTTGTGTTGACATGGGACGGTGTGTCCTACCTTATCATACAGAATGCCTGGATGCTTCGGTTATTCTGAACAAGGCAGGTTAGAACAGCGAGTCACTCTCAGATTGTAGTGTGTTAAACCGATTCAGATTTTTTTTCAAAACATTTTATCTCATCATGGTGGTGCTCAGCGCCGTTTCAGTCTTTGAGGACACTGATATGGTATGAACTTTATCCACGGTGTGTGGTTGGCAGCAGGTATAACTAGCAGGCCACTACACCCCCTGCCCTTCCCACATTTGAAGAGGAGCCTAATCCCTTATACGGGCCCCAGACCCTACCACAAATGCACAGAGCACATAGGAACTGTTTCTACTCCAAGTTTCAGTTGTGCAGGCCAAGCATAACAATAATACAGCCCGTTTATTTGAGCTTTGGAAGCCATACAATGACCCTAGGATGACTTCCTGGGAAAAGAAGGGAGAATTTGACGAAATTGCGGTAAAGAATTTGGCTGAAAACCATGGGCAGAGCTTGGCTAACCTTACGTTAACATTTTCAGAGAATTCAACAAGGCCCCTGAGTGTACTGTGCAGTGTAGTAATGTGGCAGGCCTTTTAGGACTGCTCCTGCTACGTCTGAATTTGAATAAATTAAATTTGTAAATCGTATATTTGACATTTACGACCGAAAACAAATGGAAATGGTATTCCGTTTTTTTCCAGCAAGAAAACTTAGTGTCCTGCCCTCAATGTAAATTATGATCAAAGTTCTCTTTTTTTCTGAGAAAACACCCTGTGATCCTAATTCTGGATGGAGCACAAACACAGCAATGAAAAAGCAGAAACTGCGGGAAAGAGCGCGTATCAGAATGCTGCCCGTGTAATACACATCGCACAAAAAGTCCAGAGTTCAAATGACACACGGCACTCAGTTTCACAAGCTCAGGTGATCCATCCAAAGCAGCACAAAGCCGAAACTGAATGGCTGGATTAATTGACTTGTGAAATCCTTCCAGGCTGTGCCCCACATCTCTGTGGCAGTCTACTGGTGGTTTCAGCTGAACTGCCGACTGAAGCTGCCAAGGTTTTCTATCCCAGAGAGGAAGAACCTTAAGTTCCAACCAGGAAGTCCTTGACAGACATCAGTACACGGTAGACGTCCTCTTCTCTCTCTCTCTAACATCAACCTTCGATGAAAGGAACAACCCCAATGATCTCTCTTTACATCTGGTATGGAAACCTGGGGACAGGAAACAGTACTGGCAGTAATAACTATCCGCTTAATACCGTAGTCGTATCCATGGGAAACCATGAATGTGGATGAAAAAGAGGAGGCGAGGGGGGGAGGGAGGGGTGGTTGGTGCGGGGCGGCTAAATCCTTGTGCCAGTCTCAGAGTCGAGGTCTCGGCTCAGGATAGTGTCACAGCAGCCGTAGTGTGGTCCCACACAGCATGCATTAGTGGCCCGTCTGAAAGGGATTTAGGCCCGGGGCTTAGCACAGATCAGGCAGTGATTCGGTTGCCTCAGGCCATGGCTGGCAAGTCTCAGCTGAGACGCAACCTGGATTCCTATCGGGAAGGGAGGGAGGAAGGGATATTAAAGATGAAAATGTATATTGCGTTGTCTTGTCTAAAGATGCACTTGTTCATTTCTGTAAATAACAGACAGTAAAGACATCTAATCGGATCTATGTTGAGAGACATCAGATAGTCTAGAGTGACATTTATTCTCCGACGCATTTTACATTTAAGCTGACACCCAATTCTTGAATTGGAACAAAAAAACAGGTAATGTACAGGTCTGTGCAAGTCTTAGGCAACCGAGATTCTTTGCATGAATATTTGGATATTCAGTATTTGTGTTGCTGGATAAAAGTGTTTCCAAGTTCTTATTTCCTTATTTCTCAAAGCATTTTTTGCTTTACTGAAAACACTTTTGCACGGTACTGTACAATGAGACGGCAACAACATTTAAAATGCAGTTCAAAACACTCGTGCAACCATTCGATTCCAAATTTAGATGAGGACAGGGTTTGTACTCTAAGTTCTCCAGGCCTCAGCCAAGAACACTCTCATCCCAGCAGTTCTGTGTTTCCCAATGTTTGAACATGATAAAACTACGGTGTTGTCTATCGACCTGTCTCAATGCCAGAGAGTGTTCTTTAGCTTTGCGAGTGTGACAACAATACACTACACACTGATGTGTACGCTACTGAAAAAGTACGTTCAAAGTGCTGTTTACTTTTAAAACACTCTTCTCATTTCAGTGTTCACTTTATCAGACATGGCAGGCTGAATGTGATGACTATGGAAGTACATTCAGTCCACAGGGTAAAGTCAGCATTTTAGAAACCCTTATGTCTATACTTAGTCCCCCTCCAAGTGGAAAAGGATAATGCCCAAACAGATTTAGACCGAACAAGCTGAAAAGTTATAACCACTTGTTTTTTCCCCCATTACACCCTAGCTCTGCAGGACGGGGAAAAAACGTCCCCAAGCGATGTTGTGTAAACACATTCCCTGCATGCACTCCTCTGCCCCACCGCCCCACAGCCCTGTTGCCCCACAACACCTCAGCCCCACCCCTCCACCACCCCCCTCCCCCCTCCCCCACAGCTGGCCAGGCTTGCATAAGAGGCCTTGGCCCCAGTTCTGGATGTCATCTGGCCGTGTACGTCCCTGCCAATCCGCTCTACTGTGGCTCTGGTCCCAGCCCTGTGGACACCAGAGACCATGGATTAACAAGAGCGCCGGATTGAGGTTGCCCCTTATCGCTAGAAAAGGCACAACTTTTCCAGATTTAGGTATGAAATGTGTTGAGTTGGTGACCAGGGGTTACAGAGATAATCAGCATTCAAGTAATCCATGCTAAGCAGTCATCTTGGCCTTTCAACTTTCTAAATGAGTCAGGTGGCTGAACGGAGAGGGAATCCGGCTAGTAATCTGAAGGTCGCCAGTTCGATTCCTGACCGAGTGACGTTGTGCCTTGGTTAAGGCACTTCACCCTACTTGTGGGATTGACCCTGTACTTATTGTAAGTCGCTCTAGATAAGAGTGTCTGCTAAATGTAAAGGTGCAACTTCGTTTTGGCAGCGCTGTCATTTGACATGTGATCCTGCTGGTTGGTTTTTCCGGCCTCTCCTTTAATAAACGTTGACTTCGCATCAGCGCACTGCTGACCTTTCATCCAGGGTTCAAGTTCCTTGAAGCAAGACAAAAACAAATAATGCCTTGGAAGGTGCAAGCGCTCTCTTTCTTTTTTGACTGATCCTTTTTGAGTCGTCGCTCATCAACATACATCCCAATGATTGTCAGACCCTGAAGCATTCCTCTATAATTGCATCTGTACATGTCCATGTTAAAATGACAGTCATATTCATGACCAGAAACCCACTGATCCAACCATTACCCTGTGTGTGGACCCAGACAGAAATACATGTTTTCACAGCACGAGCCAAGGAATAACTCTCGTGGAACAATAACGTGTTCCTACATGTTCCACTGCCTGTCTGCGACTTCAACATGGCTGTTGTCTTAGAACTCTGAAGAAACACTGTCTGATTCATTCCTTTTGATCCCGAAGCACTGCTGTACTTGGCATGTCAACCAGTCCATGGCACAGAGCCCACTCAGTTGAGGGGGCAACCCCCCCCCTTCTGCCATCCTGACTTTGAAGTGTTAAGTACAAGAAGAGGGTCATACTTAGTGCATCAGCCAGGTTGGAACTGTTCTTTTCTACTTGGTCGTGTTTTGAAAAGCTTCTGCATACCAGGCGCCAACTGTCAGACATACAGACAACAAGCATAAGCCAACAAGGGTAGGAATATTGATTCGTCCTATCTTTTTTCCCAAGTGTAAAGAACATACATGGAATATGTGGTCTGGGCTTTGGCATTTAGATTGGAAAGGGAGGTCATGAGAGGTTTCCAATGCTAAGTCCCGATTTATTCTCAGTACTGAATGAATAAACAAAGGAACTTCGTTCTCTTCACCAAACAAATACAAAGAAACAGAGAGAACACAGAATCTGTCTCTCTGCCTTTCCATGAATGCGTTGGGGACCGTGGGTAATATCAGAGCAAGAACCTGGTAACTGATTTTAATAAAATGGTGCGACGTGACCGGATTCGTTACGCTTGTTTACAGAAAATCCCAAGTATTATTCTTCGCAATCACAACTTTTCACTGTTTAGTTTTACAAGCTCACAATGCAGTACATTTCAGGTTTTTACTTAAATTAAATCACATTTTCTGCAGTATTGGTTCCATAAAAGCTAAGTTTTCAGTGCGAAGATATTTGAATCGAGACGTAATGAGTGAATGTAAAGAGAAAGAGTTTGTTTGGCTGGATCCCTGAGTGTTACCTTCCCCTGAACACGGTTACAAAGAACGGCGATGCTCCAACAAGCACAGGCTAGCACTGATTAGCAGGTAATGCACTTAGTTCGGTAAGTAGGGCTAAGTTCCCCGGGAATCCGGTATGCCGTATAATCGGCATACCGTGGATTTACCTGGCCTGTTCTGGCATTGTGGTGTTGCCTGCCAACACCTGCTTATTTCATCAGCCCAGGCTGGGCCATTTTTTTTAAAAATTGCAGGAGTGCCCTGGCCAAGATGGGCATTAACCAATTAATACAAATTCAAAATGCACAACATAGGGAAATATAAAGTAAATGAGTCTGTCTGAGTCTGAGTCTGAAATGTGATAATGATCAGCATTGATAGGGGCATTTGAAGTCACATTTCATTTGACAGTGCTGCGCAAAACTGTAGGACTTGAAAACCACCTGCTTGACAGCCAGCAATGGTAAAGAGAATAAAATAGACCACGTCCTCCCTCTAAGCTTTAGTACTTGCGAGATGTCCTATTTTATCTCCCATTTCCTACTAGTCTTTGTCTCAGAGCCATGGGCCAGCTCCCTGGCTGACAAACAGGAAGAGACAGGCTGTCGATGGGTTATGCCTTCCCATCTGACCCTTGGCTCATCCAGACAGATTGGAAGCAACATTTAGAACATCTTACTGTGCTGAAACAGATAGGAGGTCATGCCAAGCACCACCCTAGACAGTTCAACCACAGTTCAGCCAACTAGCCTGCCAAGCCAACCGGCCATCTGTCTGTCTGTGCAACTGTTCGCTTGGCAACACATCCGTATATTGTATTCAAGTTAGGAGAGCCCAGTTTTGCTGATTTCACAATGAACACAGTGCTTCCAGCTCATGGGTTGTGACCTATGTCAATCTCAATGCACTTGTTTTACATCTAACATAATAATGCTCAAAACGCAAATGTCCATGATCACATTCGATTTTTCTTAATGTATCCCCTCTATGACCACTGCATTGTGCTGGCATGGGCATCAGAGAACACGGAGAAGATTTACATTTGGTCATTTAGCAGATGCTCTTATCCAGAGCGACTTACAGTAAGTACAGGGACATTCCCCCGAGGCAAGTAGGGTGAAGTGCCTTGACCAAGGACACTAAGTCATTTGGCTCAGCCGGGAATCGAACTGGCGACCTTTAGACTACCAGCCCGATTCCCTAACCGCTCTGCCACCTGACTCACTGTCATTATGTCATTATGATGTCATTATATTATTGTGACATAAGCATGAACATGTATGTCCGGGGTGCTTTCTGGCCATTTGCCGTGGTAGAGGGAAGCTAAAGTGCAAGAATACACACAATAGGGGTCAGGTGGCTGAGCGGTTAGGGAATCGGGCTAGTAATCTGAAGGCACTTCACCCTACTTGCCTTGGTAGAATTCCCCTGTACTTAATGTAAGTCGCTCTGGATAAGAGTGTCTGCTAAATGACTAAATGTAATGTAAATATAAATCCTTACAGAAACTAGAGGTCACAGACACAAGCACAAGTTTTTTTTAATTTGTTATCCAAGCATTCACAGGCTTATAAAGCCTTCAGCTATGACACATACACACACACACACATAGCACCGTGGCTGTAACAAGAACAGCTTGAATCGACACACTGTAAACATTCATAGTGCAACCAAGCACACAAGTGGTTTGTGTTTGGTCAGTGACATTTTCAGAACTAATATCAAGTCAAAATACTGTTGCGTACCACATCGTTCAGAGTGTAATCTGAGTAAATCCTTGTGTATTAAAGATTTCGAATATAATGCCAAACCACTGTGTGAGCTTTCACCAAGGTCATTCTACTGAGCCATGGAAGGTTGTCCAAACTGCCATTAGCAGCTTTACTGGTTACAGCTCTGAGGAGCAGGGCGGCATAAGACGTGAAGACTTGCAGATGTTCCCTGATTAAGAGCTTGTGCAATAATCAGCTTTATGGATATGCTTGTATGCTCTAAATATACGGCGCTTTCCCTCAACACAAGATGGCTTCCGTCAGAGAGAATGAAATTAGAAACTGAACTGGAAACGGAAAAGAATGTGTGTGAGGGTGTGAGTCTTTCGTACATGTCGGAGTAGGATGTTGGACGGATAGATGTTTTTGGATGTTATGGCTAGGGGTGTTGGATAGATAGTGACGTGCATGTTGCTTTCCCCTGACATAAATCGGTTTCAAACCTGAGCTTCAGTGTTTAGTGCAGTCTTAAATCTGAGGAAAGTACACACAATCCAGCTTTCTGCCCAGATTGCTAAGGGAACAGACTCCCGTTCAAATGTAAATAACGCATACTGTATAGAATAGACTTTGGGCAGGAAACCATGAATCAGAGTACCACAGAAACAGAAACATTGTTAAGCAGGCAGAGAGTCTTGTCATTGTGGCGTGCTCGTCTTCTATCTTGCCAGGGCCTTGAAATTGTGCTAGAATGTTTTCTTTTCGCAACTGAATTTGAGACATGCAAAACCAAGGCAATGCTAGGATCATTACATTTTGCATTTGGAGATAGCATCAGCCGCTCTTATAGGTCCCTTCAATTTACCAGACAGCTGTACATGTAAATGCAAGCGTGATAGCATCTAAAACAGCCTACTGTCTGAGGTCGGCCAGATCGTTTGACACTGGGCCTATTGTGAATTATGATGCAGACAAAAGATTTGAAATACGAAATGTACGCGAGGCTTCCCTTCCCGAGCTTCGGTGAAGAGGTCAGAGGTCAGGCCTCCATCCTCAGCGTCATCCACTGGCCTCCATGACTGTACTGATCCTCTCCCGCTGGCCCCAAGGCCGACTCCCCCCCCCCCCACCACCCTCCTGTCTTGCTCTGCCTCTCCCCCCCCCCCCCCTCCCCCCCCCCCTCCTGTCTTCTCAGGTTTCCCCAGTCTCATGAACACGCAACCTTGGATGGCCCTGCAGTTACAAACGACAGTATGTCCAAGCTTGGCGATTAAACTGAGCCCTCCAGGCAGCTGTGTCTGAATACAAGCCATGGTTAATGTAGAATAAGGGCCAAGCTCACGCTGGAAGTGACACTGGGCCTGCCAACTTGCAACACGTCTCTCAGTTGCATGGTCATGAGACGCCAGCCGTTTCGGGGGGGGTTTGACATAGGGTGTGTTTTGTAAAGCGACTGCTCTGAAAAAAAGTACCGTTGAGTGTATTCAGACGAGCTATTGCACTGGTGCATCATGTTTTTCCGTGACTGCTACTGGAGCCAAGGTTCTGGAAAGAGCTTTGGATCTTTGCAAGCTGATAAGAGAGTGGCGAGAGGATTGTTAATTCGCATCTCGGATTAAATGGATAAAAATTACAACTTCGATAACAATCGTTCAATCCGAAAAATGTGTCGGTGCAAGATTCAAGACAATGATGAATCATGTGAAACACACCCCATTCCACTCGAATGTCGGTATTTTTAGTCTCTCTGCAGTAGGAGACATCGTCCAGAGGTCAGTGAGTTAAAATGTGTAGGAGGGTTAAGAAGAGGATTTACCGGATGTTGATCCTTAGAGAAGTGTATTACCTCCATGTAGGGAGTTTCCATATGTGAGAAATCAACAGGTAGAAATCCTGTTGGCTAAGCAAGTCAACCGTTGGTCTTCATTAACACCTTGTTGCTTTGGCAAATGTTCATACAGTAGCCTACATACCCATGAAACTAAATATAGAAATCTTGTGTTTTGTATTTCTTTGACCATTCTGAGTACAGTGTGTAGTTTTACGGATAAATTCTGGCTGGCTCGTTTACTAGAACTGGAAACTCGTATATAAACTTAATTTATAGTGTTTTGCTCCTTATATTGCATGACCCAAATAGTTGGAGTCCATACATTCTGAAAGCCGAGGCAGTCTATTTATGTCATGAACCATAGACGACATAAACCCATCATGGTTTGGGCTGGCCTGATGTAAGGGTGTGACATTTCAGTGTTCATTCATCTCATCGTCACATTACCTCACTTCTATTACTTATCAAACCAACATTACACCATTGCTCACATCCTGTACCAATTGGGTTGCTGTGCTACTTGTGTGTCCATTAATATTGTAACTATTGAGTGGTCAGATGGCTGAGCGGTTAGGGAATATGGCTGAGCTGTTAGGGAATAGGGCTACCAATCAGAAGGTTGCCGGTTTAATTCCGGACTGGAAAATGACGTTGTGTCCCTGGGCAAGGCACTTCACCCTACTTGCCTCGGGGGAATGTCCCTGTACTTACTGTAAGTCGCTCTGAATAAGAGCGTCTGCTAAATGACTAAATTTAAACTAATAACAACTAGAGAGGGTACAATTTCTGGCGGAAATTGTGAGGTGTGCTTGCGTCCATTACTATGTTGCCTCCAAACCTAAGGTTTAAATTAATATCAAACATCCAAACATTTGCACAGGCACAGGTCAAATAGTAATCGCTTTATCCAATGAGCATTTGCTAGGGAGACCTGTGATGGCGGGGTTATGCAGAGTTCTGCATCCCGGGAATATTTATGACCCCGATCGGCAGCTGCCATCACTTCTGCGTATTTCGGAGATTCAATTACTCACTGCCTGTTACCCGCAACCACGTCAGCGATATGATTTACGTGCAATCACCATGCACCGAGCCCGCATGCAGCACAAAGGCATTTGTCATTTCCTCTGAGGCAGACTTCAATCACCAACCTACCTGACCCAGTCAAGCAGCCTCTTTTATATTTTGCCTTAGCTCCACTGAATACATCAGTCTACTGCTGATTACATCTAGTAGGTAGATAAGCAGCGGAGCTTTGAATGGATGTGTTTTTCCTCCTTCCTAATGACAAATGTCTCCTTCAGAACTGCGAGGAATTCAGTCGAGAATCTTGAAGAACACAGAAAGTGATTTACACGTCCATTAACCGGCTGGGTTACAAGAACAAGGTTGTTTCTCAGTTTTTTGACAGATTTTGAAAGTGCAGATTGTAAACTGTGTATGATGTGTCATACACTGAAATCTGAAAATAGCTATGCCTATTTGAATGCTGGTACACTGTTGGCACACCTGGAATCCGTTAGCAGAGAAATTCCCCTTGTGAGATTTGAAACCTTTTCCCGCCTTTGCAGGTGGCAGCTAATCACCCTCTCGGCAGAGCGAATGATCCGTTGCGGTCTACGCTTGTCCTTGCAAGGGGCAGCAGTGCACCAGATGGCCGATGGAGAAGGGGAAGTTGGAATTGATGATGCCAGGATAGACGCGCACCATCATTGGCTTTGGCAGGTGGGACCAACAGCTCGTCCTTCGCTGTTTCCTGTCGGTGATGGGGCTGACGTTGACGTCCTGGGTGACCATGGTGTCCAGGATGCTGAAGGGTCCCCCAGGGTCGACTGGGCAGTCACGCTGGGGGGAAGGGGGCTGGTGGGGCTGGGTACTTTCCACAACCATCTCCACCGTCTCTGGAGCGTTGAGCTCCATGTTGTTTTGGCAACACCAGGACACCAGATGGTCGGTCTCCCACCTGTAGGTGGAGTTTTCCCCACCAGAGGTGAGCCCAATGAGGGGGTGTGTATTATAATGGTACTAATGTGTTCACTCAGCAGACTCGTGATCCAAAGCATTGTAGAGGTTAGGCCGTAAACCTGGAAGCTCTTCATTTGCAGGCATATTCTCTATCGCTGAATGACAACCATCTCCAAAAACATTCTTTCATTTACACAGTCACAACAGTGTGCAATGTTTGAAACAACAAGTTTGTTGTTGAGCACAGGTCACTGAGACATTTAGGACATTCAGATCTTTTTTACAGAAACTAAGCTGATAGAAAAAGTCAAATAACTATAATGGGGTGGTCGTTTTGGACCCGAGGACACATAATGAAGGAACACGAAAACATACACAACAGGGGGTTAATGGATGATTCATCCTTGTCCTTCTCCATCAAGAACATAGTTTATGTCCAATGTTCCCAAGAGACGCTATCTTTGGAGAGAAAAAGGCTCCCACACGCTTAATTCGCCATCTGAAGTTCATCGAGGAAAAAGCCATCAGATGTTTTCGCTAATCTCCCCCTGTGAACGCATCCATTCTGTTATCAGTGTAGGATTTGCAGGTAATTGGCAAAGGGTTGCGGAGAATCGCTGCTATAAGTGTTATCTGGTTGGCTGCAGAGTGAACAAATACATGGGAAATGTAGTTGTGCTCCAGGCTAGAGCTATTCAGTGCTGTGTTAATCAGATTTGCTAGAGTAGCGTCACTCACCATTGCAAGGAGCAAAGAGCATTTATTTGATTGTATCACTAATTACATTTCCTGTGGTCTCCAGGACAGGCCAAGTGAAAATGAAAGGTTTGTCGCTAGGGGATTTATGAAGATATTATCGAAGGTGATTCTAAAAAGACAAATGATCAAAGAAAAAGCAATGTTATTGATTGCCGTTTTTACATATTCCCATATGTATTTTACTTGTACGATGTATTTCTTAAGTATTGTCTAACTAAGACAAGTGTACAAAGTACTTAGATTTTGTCACACACTATATAATTACAAGCAATTTGAGATTTCCTCTTCGGAAGCAAGGCAATGGCATTCCAAATAACAGTTTGTGTTGACGACAGCTTCTCGGAAGAAGACGTCTGTTTGAACTGCCTGCTGTTCAAGTGATCACAGGAGATAATAAATATGAAACCATTTAAGTGAGTATTTTAAGACTTTGCCTACATTTACTTTGAGTCACAGACAATGAAGTACAATTAACGTGTTTACTTAGCACTACATGTTCCAATGAGGCTCATTTGGCCGAATTAGAATCGTGTAAAATGTAAGGATCATTGTGGAATATTTCACAGCAGGCCACTGAGTAGCTTGAATAAACTGTGGACAAGCATAAGCCCCTTCCCCACAGGAGAACAAATTCAGAGACATAATGTCTCTATCGCTCTCGTAGTTGCCTAGGAAACATGAGAACACTTTATAAGTTGAATGACCCATAGACTGCGTGGGTTCTCCATTTACTCTGCTTGTAAACAAACACAAAATCAAACTGGCAGCTCTACCAATAGCAAGTACCCATCCAAATTATCTGTGGAATGAACAAAGTAGGAAGATGGAAAGTCATTTGGCACCGCTTTGTCCATTACTGAAGGAAGCTGTTCTTTTCCAGAGTCTCTCACCCTGCCAAGTTATTTGGCCAGCACACAGGGGCAAGCAAAATGATATACTGCACTGCCAAATCTGTAATAAAGCAGGGTTGTTCTCCTGGGGCGCGAGCGGGAGCAGTTAATTTGGATCTTCAGAATTGAAGGGACTTTAACAGAAGTGCATGAACTGCCTGCTGTGTTCCTATCAGTGGTGGGCAGAGGTAGAAGGTTCTCTGGCCAAGCTGTGCATGCCTGAGCAGCTGAGAACTGGAGTCCCTTAGGGGGAACAGTGATTAATGTTTGGGGGGCTGGCAGGAGAATGTTTTGTGGTTCACGGGGATGAGTATCCAGAATAGTACGGGGGAATATTGGTTTCTAGCATCCGCACGAATATAACTGCGACTGAAAATGCTTTTAAAAGATTGTTTCAGAACCTGCCTCCGCTCTAAACGCGACTTGATGCATCGCGGTAACATCGCATGTCTTTGGATAGCTATAAATACGCATCATTTTATATGAATCAGGGTCACAAGATTACCTTAAAGTGCTCTTGTGATAGTCCACTTAAAGTGGATCTCATGCCCAGTTGCACACACATACGTATATACTCTTGCATACGGTGTGTTGCTTTCCACTGCAACAGCCAGTATCCTTACTGGCCCAGAAAGTACCAGCTTGACTGACATCTTGACAATGTGCACTTCCCCTGATGAGCTACACAGGCATCAGCCTCTGATACATTTATAGAAACTCCCACTGAGTTCACCCACTAATTACCATTTGGGGGATGAGTCCCAGGAACATGTAACATATGTAATCAAGCTAAGAGGCTAAAACAGCAATTCCTGCTCCAATGACTGCTGGGAAGTGCACACGTAGTTCCAGAACGTGGGATGGAAACAAATAACCCGGTGAAATCATAAAGTGAGAAACAAGATCTTGAGTTCGATTCTTATTTTTTGTGAGTGTTTGTTAAAGCACAATGTCAATGTAACACCAAGAAGCTGAGACATCAGCTCCTTCCTGTTTATCTTGTTTAAGGATAAACCACTGTGATCGGTGGTTTGCCTGTCCGCTCGTCGACCTAGCTGAGTTGGTGCATCTGAGTTGATGATCAGAAAACAACAGCCGTGAATTTGTCCTTGACAATCATTCAGAGAACCAATCACGGTGCAAGGAAGAGCACGCCACCCTGAGGCACTAAAGCCTTGCAGTCGCATTTATTCGCAGGTAATAAAAAGACAGAACAATATTCAGACTTGCTATTAATTCTACAGTGGCAGAGTACATGACATAGCTGATATTACATGTCAGGCTGGATCCAGTCCCCTCCCATGGGTATATTTACTAGTCTCTAGTAATGATACAGTACCAAACTCTTGGATGAATCAGGCCGCATGTGTGAGGTAGCCAATATCAGCCTCGCCTTTCACTTGACATGTTTCTCGGTCACATTTTCATGGCAGTGGGGTGATGGATGATGGCAGTGGAACAAGGACTGGCTTCTTACTGATTACGAATGACCTTTCAGATTTTTTTAGATGTCACTGTTTTCTTCCACAGTGACTGACTAGGCTACACGAAAAACATCCTGTAATGTACATTTTGACTTCTGACAAAGAATACTTGCTTTTTTAGTTTGCTTAAAAAAACGATGACAATTTGAATCAATCAATCAATCAATTTCAAGCCATTTGAATTCAACGTCGTTCTGTGTGCTGACATTGTTTTAGGATGCTTGCTGTGAATGGCTACAACTGTTAGTATTATGACCCTTTATTTGATGTGAATCTCACAGCCCTGCCTGTGATTGGCTCGCGTGAAGGGAATTCTGAGGCCTCTCTGTTCCCAGGTCTTTTACGAGGCCAGATGGTTGGCTTCACACTCACAACGCATGCCCTCTCTTGCCTTTCCAACCCAGCCCGCTAGCTCTGCCTTTAGTACGAAGGAGCTGTAGTTCAGTTGCTACCAGTGGTGGTTTGCTCAAACCGTTCACCCTAACTAGTCTCCAGAGACCACAACCAGACCCTTATCTCATTCAACGAAATGTTCATGAAAACCATGCCGGCCTTCTCTCTTTCTTTTTCCCCGCTTTTGTTCGCTCTTTTCTTATTCTCCCGAACAATGTTTTACTTCCCCTGCCATCTGCTTTTGGTGGCGGGGCAGGGACGTACAGTATTAGCAGAGCTGCAGAATCCCTTATTTGTTTCCCTCTGCGGTTAATATATATATATATATATATATATATATATATATATATACATATATATATATATATATATATACATATATATATATATATATATATATATATATATATATATATATATATATATATATATATATATATATATATATATATATATATATATATATATATATATATATATATATATGAAAACCACTGTTTATATTTAATGTCTATCTATATTCACAAGTGTTTCTTTTGGGGGATTTGGTCATCATCTATGCAGTTTTTGGTTCCGACTAAGAGAACTGAGAGTTAGAAAAAGAACTGAGAGTTAGAAAAAGAACTGAGAGTTAGAAAAAGAACTGAGAGTTAGAATCGTTTATGAATTCCGAGGACGGAACCACTCCAATGAGGCTTGTATATTTTAATTCAATCAAAAGATACAACCTCGGGATGAGGGTTGTCTTGTTTAGAGGGGATCGGAGAGGGATGGCACCCACTGTTGAGAGTTCTTTGTTTTTCTGTACCAGTTAGGCTCTTTGAGTTTTCGTGGCTCGTCTTACTCTGCTGTTTCTGCTCTGTGCAAATGCTTGCCCTCCACACAGGCTCCTGACCCTGGAATCTAACCATAACACTAGGCTTTGTTCCCATAGGAACCTGATCTACAGCAGTAACTCTACCTGATCTTGTGTAACTCTTTCACTGTGGAAAGCTGGGGGCCCAAAAATGCTGCTGCAGTACTTTACATGTCATGTGCAGTGGCTCTATTTCTGGTTCCCCTCTTACACGGAATTGTCTGCTGTACTTGCCTTGCTGTAAGCACATTTGAACATGGATCATTGTGAGGTCTCTGCTCTGTTTGACTAACACATAAAACTAGGTTTTGAAAGAATTTATCACTTCATTATCTTTTCTCCAGTGAGCTGCTCTCAGAAGAAACATTTTATTTTTTTTACTTTCTCTCAACATCAACTATGATCTTTTCTTTGCCATGAATTTGGCAATTACTTTTTGCAGTTACAAGATTATTCTTTGGAACATCATTGCTTACAATGTAAATTAGACAGAGTATATTACTTTGTTAAGATGTGATGTTGCTGTTATTTAACTGCCTTTTACAACTTACCATTGATCAAATAGTGACTTGATGAGCACATATTTCAAAAACACCACTGGTATTTGACCTTTGAATCCATCCAAATACACATGAAAAGTATGTAAATGCACTGTCACTAGGCCCTGAAACAAAAGCTAGGCTAGAGAGATTTATTGGTTTTGAAAGTTGCCCCAGTATGTAATTAAAGTGAGATATGGAGCCCTTTCACTGTCTTCAGGGGAGGTATCCACTGGTTCATAAAGCACTTCAGATTATTCTGGAAAGACCTGAAGACAATGTATTTTCGAACCAGGACATAAACCATAAAGCCATCAGTTCAACGGGACACATGCTACATCTTATTATCATTTTACACCCATCAAGTTCACTAAAACGAAGCCCACACAGTTTGTTTCCTGTAACAGAAGCTTTCACCAAATCACCCAGATACATAAAATGATCCGGAAACAGCCCCTTGCGTAAAATAACCTGACTTGTTAACTATTTTCCCAATTCCTAGTTGAACTGACCTTGCCTTGTAGTAATTGAACCACCATAGAAAACATGAGGAGAGTCCTTTCCCCAGTCCTCAGTTTGCATGGCAGACATCTTGTGAACTCTACTATGCTGTTCAGTTGACAGGTCTTTGAGCAGTCTAATATTTAGGATTGAGTCAGTCCATATTACGTCCATATTACGCATGTTGAGTTCTTTAAGCGTTCTGGACTATTATACTAATATGTGGCTTTTCATTTGATTGTTTACGTCTAAGAAGATTACAGGATCTTTCTTGAGTTATAGTAAATGTATCTTATATAGTAAGAACACTATGTTATTCTGTCAGCATTTCATCATATCTAATCAGGATCATGTGTCTAAGCACTGAGGAATCCCTTTAATGTCTGATCCTTACAGTATTGTGCAATGTGATTAGTACTGCTTGACTTTAATGACATTATATCGAAACAGAACACTGTTGATGCTGTGCAGAATTGCTAGCAGTGTCAGTGACAGGAAAGCATGGGACTGTACCAGGAAATTCAATTTGCAGCCAGACCTTATAGCTCCTCGCGTAATTCAAATCGTCATTTTGTAAACCTTGCTGTGCACCAGTGACGAAGTTGGAGTGGAGGTGAGAAATAGTTGCCTGGGTTTTTGGCTGTCGGTCTAGCAGAACAGTGCAGTATGTGTGTTCCTTTAATTCCAAGTCTCTTTTTCACCTCTGGCCTCAGCTCAGAGTCATGTCAGTTCACAGGGCAAGCGTCTTCATGACTATCCAGCTCAGATTGGACACACTGCAACCTGAAGGTTCAGTGTGAGACTTGGCTTGGAAGACCGGCCTAAAAAAGATGGGTTGATTTGACTTGGGTTAATCTACATTACAATGTGTGTGAAAGCACTATTTTAAGAGAATGACAAGACCTGTGTAT
The DNA here is from genome assembly GCF_054491055.1 of Hypomesus nipponensis. Classification (NCBI taxonomy): domain Eukaryota; kingdom Metazoa; phylum Chordata; class Actinopteri; order Osmeriformes; family Osmeridae; genus Hypomesus; species Hypomesus nipponensis. Next base: position 3,852,632 of record NC_140387.1, on the reverse strand, counting down.
GTTCAATCAAATCCCAGCATTCGGAAAACACATAAAAAGGATGCTTTTCGATTCTATAGCAATGAAAGCTTCGATCCCTTTCAGTTAGATCTGTTTGTGATCGCACTGTTCTCCTCTCTACTCTGCATTATACATGCTTTCTGACAACGCTTTCTGGTGTGATTCCAGCTGAAACTGACGTTAGAGCAGAGCCCTGGAGGAAACATCAACTGGCAAGTTGCCAGGGTTATTTATCGGAGCAATGTGAATTCTGAAAGGATCCATGCTACTCTCCCGGGCAAAGTTTACGACTGTGTTAATGTACTTACACTCGCTACAGCACAGTACATGGAAAGCATTCAACAAGATTAACGCTGTAGGTCTGAGTGTACTAAAAGTATGCGGTAAATTATGCACACGGCGTCTGCAGATTCATGTGCCTGACACCTTCGTATGCATTTTAATTTGCGGGGAATTTCCCTCTAGAGCGAAAGCTAACAGGTCAAGCGTCTTCCACTGGCACGGTCATGACATGTCTCCCAAGAGGCTTGTACAGCACCTCAGCTAACTAACAGCCTTAGTTAAGGATTTTCAGACTATAGGCTAGCTACAGGGCAGGGTGAGAATTAATGCAGGGAGAATGGACATTCTCATGTCAAGTCGGGTTCGGTGGTTAATGATGTAAGCTGGACCTTTTAACACATTCAATTTTTTTTAAACAGCTAAAATACAACTTATTTCAATATGTTGTACTTGTGCAGCACACATACACATAAGAATAAGGGCATTGGGGGAGGATATTATTACGTATTGAGGAAAATAATTTTAGCTAGGGTTTAGCTTCACCACAAGTAATATATCCTTCTTGGTGGGTTCATAACGGTGTTATTAATGTCAAAGATAAAAGCTCTTTTTGGAACAAGATGTCCTCCCTAGTCTTTGGAGAAATGGCAAAACAGAGTTCAACGACAGAGCACAGAGACGGGGGCGGGGTTACAGAAGTGGGCTTGCTCCTCCTGGCCCTCTCCTCGTCCAATAGCCGTGACAAATTCCCCACGTGTACCTCGACGGGTGCTTTCCGTCGTGGCAAACACGTTAAACAAGATCGCGCTTCCAACCCAAGGGTAGTATTTATTCCCATCCGAGACACATTCGATTCTACCGTTGCCTCGGTTACTCGGAACTCACAATGACTAGCCTCAGCGTCGCCTGTAATTACAGAACAGGCGCTCCTTCAGCGGCTTTAATCTGGCAAATGAATACAGTTAGCAGATCACGCCAGGCCTCTGGCAGTCTTACACATGGCCATGGGCATCTTCAAACGTTCCTTTCCCGGTCATGTACTCCATCATCATTACAGCCGTTGACCCTGAGAACTGCAGTTAGAAATATTGGATCTCTTATGAGCCATGTTTGCACTTTGTTTGAATTAAGAAGTGTCCTTCTATAGGGTTTAGAGTGAAGCGTTTATTTATTACAAAAAATCCAATCAGTGTAGGAAAAGTCCACACAGAGAGGGATGTTGCTAGACAGATTACCTCCCTGTGAGTTTTAATCCACTCCTAGCAGGGCAGGGGGGGGGGGGAAGTCTGAGTCTCATGCAAACTACAGAGGAACACATGATTTATTTGAATGTGATTGAAGTTACAGCTTGACAATACCAGTGAGCTGTAACGTTGTACCCTTCATACTGTCAAAAAAAAAACTTATCAAAGTCATGGTCTCAACTGAGATGCAAAATTGGAGAAAGCAAAGAAACCAAGTTATCTTTTGAATGTATAAATACTGTATATTGAAGTGTATCTTATTGAGAAATCTGAAAAATTGTACTGATCAGTAACAACTGAAGAGGAGGAAGAGGGGAAAGGAAATGATACTGTTGGAGTCTGGAACACTGGGAGGTGTCATGGAGACAAGGATGAGTGGAGGAGGAGGAGGAGTCGTTGGAACCAGGCTCGTCTCATGAAGTCCCGCCTCCTGGAACGGTTTAGAACCTCAGAGCTCTAAATGAGAGGGGCCCTGGAGCAAGGCAGTGATCTCTGCTGGAGAAATAACTGGACTGGGCTCATCATTAGCCATAAACATGTCAACGTCAAACTAGGTCACTGTTCTCCCTGCACAGATGAAACCGTTTGGCTGTCAGCTCAGCGCTGGTTACTGTCGCCCTGCACATTTAACACAACGTGCTTCACTTTCGCCTCTTTGTAGTTGTGCCACAGACTTCTACTTCAAACGTAAAAGATCCAACATTTTATGTTGCAAACATTTTAAAGCTAAAAAGTAGACCAACGATTGCATTTTTCACATTTTTTGGTTTGGGATTTGGTTAATTACAGAAACACTTTCTTGATGGAGTCAAAATGGAGAACACTGGGGCAGGGGCGATTCTATGTTCAGACCGTTAGGTGTGCTCAGCCCCCAATGAGAATGAAAATACAGTGCCTTGCAAAAGTGCTAAACCACCTTGCTAATAGAATCTCTAGTTTCATTGGATAACAATTAATACATTCATGTATTTTTCTGCAAAATATTAAATGAATGAAAAAACTAAGGATGTCTCTTTCTTCATGAACTACCAGCATCAAATGATAAAAAACAATAATACTTTTTTTGAAATATATATATTTTTTTAGGGGTGCTGAGATAAATTGCTTGAGCACCCCTAAAAAGTGTCTAAAATCGCCAATTCACTGGCCTATCAGATATAATAGCAACTAAAAGAGTTTTTACTGTTGTTCATATAAAACATGTTCACTTTTTTCTTGAAAGAGTTATATCTATTCCATAAAAGTGCAAACATCTCTTCATTCTTTGGCACTGGTTGTCAGATTTTGGCTAAGCAAGTCATTTTCTCCTTCAAATTGTACTTCAATTCAGTTCTGTAAGACGTCTATTATGTTGTGGGTCTTCCTGCAAATGCCTCCAAAGGTGGATGTCACAGCCTTCAGAGAAGGGCTGAACATCTGGCGTAGCACAACCCACTAAGGCCTATAAATTCCCCCCTTATTTCAGGCAGCTCATTTGATTACTGGTTTTTAATCACAAAGACGTACAGAAAAACTCTGCAAAGAGAGAACATTTCAGCTGTGAAGCACTCTGAAGGTCCAGCCAGCTGCCTTGTGTTCGACATCATGATTTCTGCACGTCCTTTTCTACCTGTGCATTGCATAAAAACCCTGCTGCTATGTGACGAATCAGGTCTTTCAGAAATGTGCGTTTGAGACTTTTGATGATGCACGATGCTTGTACAGGACATACTGTTCTGTAAATGGAAACTGTAGGTTTAGGACGAGAGTTCAGATTTGCATGATCAGCAACCACAGCCTTCAGCAACCTATACAAGCAGGGCTACTCAAACAGGCCAGAGAATTAAACATGCAGTATTTCAAACTCTTACGCTCGTAAAACCGTTGACGTTTTTTTAAGAGCTTATTGCTAACAGTAACACTGTGAGATATTAAGTATTTCTAATGTAAGCTTGCATTCATTGAAAATCCAGTGAAAAGACCTCATGGTTACTGCTTAGATAGAATGTGAGCATTGAGACATATCAGTTTTTGCCAAAATATACTTGAACTCATTCTCAGCTACAAGCAGTCTATCAAAATAAGATTTAAATTGGTCTGTCACTTTGGTGCAAGTTTCTTCAACATATGGGCGGTTGTTCATAGTTTATACATTTTCAAAACAATTACAAATCTTGCCATGTTAAACAAAACAATTATGATCCCCGGACTAACTTGGGCCTGACTTTATTTACTACAAAGTATTGAATGTTTATCGAAGTTGTTTATACTTAGAATGCTTTCTGTTTCATAGTTTGTTCTTAGCTACAGCAAATGCTTTATAGTACAGCTTTACACAAAGAGATTTCTGTCTAATTACTGACTGCATTGTATCTTTATGATGTGAAATGGATCTAGGACTTTTCATTGCCTTGAACTGTAACGTATAAAATGAAAGAATGAGTTATGAGTCTGACTTGTTAATACGGTTTTTGTCTCACGTTGAAAAGAGTTGCTGGTCGACTGAATCCCTGTTGTGTTCTTTTTGACATAAGTGAATGTGTGACACATATTTGGGCTCTGCCATTATATTCTGACGAGGAATTTTCAAAGGATTTTCCAAATAGTTGGACATGGAATTAGTCCCTCTTAATTACACGGTGGAGAGACAAAAACGCTCTCTCTCAGACAGACGAAGGTTAATATCAGGCGACGCAATTGTCACAACTGTCTGCCAACACTGTACTTATTGGACAAACCAGAAGTGATGTACTTATAATTTTTGAGTGTCAGAAGACATGGTTGAGCAGCACAACAGGCAACAGAAGATGAATCAAGGCTAGCACCAAGCTCCAGCCAGGCTGTCTCCACTCCACAAGACCTTTCAAGCCAGACGAGCCTCACAATTTATTGCCTTGTGTCCATTGTTAATCTCCTTACAGGCAAAACAAAGTAACAGCACTAATTTTCTTTTTTATTTTCTATTTTACTGTGGGTATGCAAGCATGCATAGATAAGAAACACTATTAATGATACAACTCCAAAATAATGCAGAAATCGCAGTTCCATTTTATGTCTCTTACAATCTCAGACGGGTGCGTATATAAACATGAAACTGATTCAGAGTAATGCTCAACTGCAACAGTATACTGCACACTTAAATGTGTGTCAAAAAGTTACACACAATAACTGATAACACAAAAAACACTTTTTTTTCACAATGCTGTACAAACTGTATAGACCATAACATTTACCATCAAATGACATGGGCTGTTTAAATGGTCTCACATGGTCTTCAGTAATGCTCAGTCACAGACACGTTGCCTCAATGTGAATGTTCATACAGTCAGCAGGCGGTTTAGTCCAACTGCAACAGAGAAGTTATAGGCTGGGGGGGGGGGGGGGCAGGCCCCACTGTGGTAAGAAACCAAAGCATAGGGAGAACCTTTCTCATTCACATTTTTGGTTTTGTTTAAATTGGCGTGGGTGGGTGATGCATTTCACAAGTTCTTCTTATGCCAGTGGGTATTATGGGATGGGGTTACCCGTGTGAGAATTCTCAGCTTGCTCACAAAAGTAAAAGAATCAGTGAATGGAGAGGGTGAAAAGGAAAAGCAGGGATCCTAAGAGCTCTCCACGCTGTGGTTGGTCATGATGAAATCTCAGAAAAACACTGAAACAGATTAATGGTTTAAGGGGCCCCTGCAGAAAAGCAGTGTACCTGGAGGTTTCTTTCACTCGATCTCAGGAAGTCTTGAGAGAACAAACCTTGAGTGGGTATGCGAGTCTGAGGCTGTGTCAAATTAAAGTGTTTTATTATCAGATGCACAGAACAACACAAAGTCAGACTGGGCACTAAAATTCTTAGGGACAAGACAACGCAAAGCAACCTGGCATAACATATAAGTACTCAGAACTTAAATGACAGAACATAAATTACAGCTATGATAAGCAAAAATATAATAAACCTCCTAAATATTCAAAATAATGTCAAGTTTCGACTGTACTGTAACACACAGGAGGGCATAAAAGGCATTCAACCGGTCGAGTTCACCCCCTGGTCTTATGTAAATAGACTTACGTAAAGATGTCATAATATTGTTGTTGCACATTAGGAGTTTATTTATGTGTGTTACATGTACTGTGTGTGTAAAGCAGGTCTAATCATGTTTGGGAATGATGTTTCATTCATGTTGAGTTTTACTTGCCTGGAAATGTCTCATGGATTTATGTTATCAGATTAAGAAGTTAATTTATAGACACCATGTATTCCTAGCACACATATTTTACTTGATCAACAATGGACAAAAACAGAAAAAAGTATGTAGTCTTCAAAGCTTAGGAATCATGCTAACACACTTACATTTAGATTTACTGTGCTGTACAGTTCATTCTTGCTATGGCACATCAATCACTTAAACCACACTCTGAATTAATAACCATCTTTGTTATGCATTATATTTTCAAACATTTCCTGTTGACCTACTTCAGAGAGTTGTTTTTGTAAAATGACAGTTGGAGGTCTCAAGCATCTCCATTTTGAAATCCTGTCATTACCATGAGAAAGATATTTGTGTGGAGGTTCCTCAGCTCATTAGGTAAACATAGTGTGCCAAAGCAATGCATAGGTTGTGGTTCTAACCATGGCAAACTTACCAAAGCCTGTTGAAAAGCAGTGAAAATTTAATGTTGACAAAATTATGTCAAAAAATTAACCAAACAGATAACGATTGTGAATGTCAATGAACAAAACTATTATACATGAATAAAAAAACAGACTTCAACTGGCCAGTATTAGGCAACAGGCACCTACGTCTGATCCCAACAATATGCACATCTGCCAAAAGTTATATTCTGTGAATGGAACTGATTTTCCTAGCTTCAAAGATGCGTCAAAGAGTGGGGGGAGGGTTCAACTGAAAAACTGGTGAAGGCCTTTTGCAACTGTAGTTCATCTACCAGTGGTTCATTAGAATTCTACAGAGGTAAATAGCGGGAAAGCCAGGAATAAAGACCCAACGTGAACAGAGTTAAGAAATGAGCTGGGCTGTAAAGTGTTTAATGCATGCAATATGCATAATGCAAAGGAGCTTTGAGGGAGACGGGAAGCAAAGAGATGGGGTGTCTGTTTGGGGTCCTTATAGTCAATCATAAGGGTCTTCTGTGTGGTAAACAAAAGACACCGCCATGTTCAAATCCATCCATTCAGCAGTCAGAAAAGGAACTGTTAATGCCTTTCGTCACACTTATAGCTCCTAAGAGACTGTAGCTGCCAACCAAGGGGTATTATGTTGTCTAGAATACACACGTGATCAAATTAATTTCAGGCATGATACAATTGAAGTCCAGACCACAAGTAAAGGTGATCCTCAAATATCACAATCCCAAAGTATGATAAATATCACAATCCCAAAGTATGATAAATATCACAATCCCAAAGTATGATAAATATCACTGGCCTTCCTGTTCACTTTGTCTGTGGTCTCTTCTGAAAATGTAACTTCAAATATTACCGCTGATGATGTTCCCAGATGGAGAAAAGACTGACTTTCACATGTATAAACTATCAACAGTGCTTCGCCTGGGATGTTATGAGAAGGTCAGTGACCTGGAGGGAATGTGACTTGGAGAAAGCTTCAAGTCTAAAAGCTCTGCACTATTAATAAAACATGGACACTATCTTTGTCATACTTGTGAAATAGAAAATACTAGAAAGAATGTTTGCAGGAGAGACTGGAGTCCATTCTTTTATTGTTCATGGTGGTTTCGTTTTTTATATTCTGTTGCTTTGAAACTTGTTTTGAATGGCATTCTCCCCATTTCATGTATTTGAAAGAGTTAATGTCCAACTAAAAACCATAATGTTTAGTGTTGGACCAACTGACGGCGTCAAAGATTAAATTTTCTGTTAAGTATTCATTGAGATGTCACCATATCATTTTAACAACACTGAACAGATGACAGATTGGTATGTTCAGTAATATGCTGTGTAAGGCATGATTGCAGTTAAGTCAGGGCTTGAAGGAAAATGAAGGTATGAAATGCATTGGAAACACTAACAGTCTATACACTTAAAACTTGCCTGTGGATTACATAGCTGTAAAAACATAGGTTTGCCCCAAAACAGTCTAAACACAACTGTCTTGATTGTGCTACACTGCTATTTTGCACAGACAAAACATACTTTGTCTCAGACTATTTTTGCTTCATTAAAACACAAAGCAATGCACATTTGCGCTGCTTGAAAACAATGTTCTCTCAACAGTTGGTAGCTGTGGGGATTGTATTGTGCTTTTAACCCTGAGTTGACTGTTAAAGTAGATCTGAATAACTTCTTTATGTAGCATAAAGTTGACTCTCTGCAGGCGGCGTCTGGACTGCAGCCAAAGTCCCTGCACTTTCATTAAAGAAGTGAGATGTTCCCCATTTTGTCCGCATGTTTCACAGACACTGAGAACACAGCGCGCAATGAATGCATTTCCTTACTGCCACCAAATGTATCCGAGGGGTTTTCGCTTTGTCTACAGCTGAGTGTTTCAATAGCTCCAATATACTGCATGCAATTTGGTGTATATTTAGTTCAATTTAGTTTAAAGTAAGGTTCTTTCTGGTCACAAGTGTATTCCGATTTGTGAAACTGTCAGTGTTCAAGAATATCGTGAACTTACCTTTGCAGAAAGCTGAAAATATCAGCAAATACATGCAACAGCTTTGAAGATCAAAGGATAATTCTGTGACCATAGAACAGCTTTTGTGGTCAAGCCCATAGAGTCACTTATACTACACTACCAATCTCTACCTACAGAACGTATTTCCATCATCCTCACAACACTAATCCTTAGGATTTGAAAACATTTCTGTCATTGAACAGTTAGAAAAGCTAATGGAGGTGTGGTTACTTCCAGAATAGCAGATGGGGCTATGAAGCTCGATCCACTATTTAATCAGGGGGGTGAATGTAGAGATTATATGGTCTAGTGGTTCAAATTTTCTTTTCCATCACTGGCAACAGAACACCAAATCCTATATCCATGCCTGTCAAAGGTAGGCTAATAGACGTACGTGTGCTTTAAATAAGAAAGAAAGTAGATTTCACACTGCACCTGCCTTGGAAAACTTTGACCTCTAAAAGAAGACAATGGTGAAGATAAACAAGGAATTATAGTTTACATAATAAGGGTTAAATATTAACAACTGGGTATCTATGAACACACAAATGAACGTTTTTCTTGTAATCTCGGAAAACAGACAACAGCAAGCAATTTCTTTCTCATTTTTCTTTGAAAGAAGAGATTCTTAAAACATTTGGTTTTCTACGGCACTATGTATACTGTATTACAACTAATATGTCTAAAATGAGGTCAGCTGAAACCATATAAAAAAGAAATAATAGGTTAAGATAAGATGAACAGCTTAGTTCAATTTACCAAAGCACACGAATCAGTCAGAATGGCAGTCCAATTAAAATGTCACTCAAACCTTCTCCTCTCCATTTTAAACCAGTTTCCTTAATATCTTAGGTTTGTCCTGTTGGTCCCATGCACAGTATTTAAGAGGTGTGGGTACCCATTGATGCATGTGAGACTGGGGAACATGTGTGAGGCCTATTCCTGGACAAAGCAGCTTACAACACCCTCAGTGTAGCCAGGACAGTACGCCTAAACTTGCAAAGGGATTTCAGTAGGCCAGCCTCCCTTACCCTCCATAATTAGGCCACCCACATTCACAGTCATGCGCCTGGGATTGTGTTTTCCTAGCGATTGTAGTACAGTCCAGATTGAAAACTGTTTGAGATTGGGAATCACGCTAGTTGGAATTCATGCTACAGTATGCTTACTGGGATGGGAATTTCGAACTATACTTTGTACATACTCTATCCTATGTTAGAGGATAACATCTTACTCTATCCTAGGACTACATGCCTACATGGTGTACATGCACACGATTAAAAAAGAGGAACTTTGTATTTTATAAAAATGTAGCTGAAAATGAAAGAGTTGTATTGCATTCTTGTTGAGAAGGTCTTTGTTGGCAGGCAGCTAATTTTATTGTAGTTCCACATTCCATGTAATCTAATAGTTCTAACATGTTAAAATGACATGGATAGGATAAAGTTTGATTAGAGATCTTTGGAAAATCCCTGCTTCTAATCTAACTACTTGATAGCACAATTGTAGCTACTATCACTTTGTGGGCTACTCTTGTGTGTGTGTGTGTGTGTGTGTGTGTGTGTGTGTGTGTGTGTGTGTGTGTGTGTGTGTGTGTGTGTGTGTGTGTGTGAAACATGAAGGACCTCTTTATTTACAATTGTAAATGAAATTACAGTATATATACCCATTTATTAGGTTCGAGGAACTTTTTGAATGAGTGCTTTACATATAATACAACATCATATTTTTACGATGATGTAAGGCCATAGGGCCTAACTGGATTCCAGACACAAGACATTATGTGCGATTTGTGAAGACGCGAAAACACACAGCACTGGTGAGAATGACGGTAAAAGTAATCCGCTTAGTTGTCTTCCTCGACAAAAAGTTATGTAATTTTCCTGAACGAAGTTCAATTGTGTCCTACTGGTTGCGTGCGAGAGAGCTGTACATTGAGGAAAAGTCTCGATTACATACAGGGACCTAATATGAATAATATATTTGTTTATTATTCAGTTGCACGCCGACTGAGCGGGGATATCTCTTCTGTGCACTTGACAATGGCAAAAAGTAACACGTACGCCCATGGCGTGCACCGGGAATTTTAAACGAGAACCACACGATTACGCATTTTGATTGACATCCAGACGAGCTAGTGTGCGTGGTTCTAGGCTGAAGCCAGTTTCTCGCACTTGCTCCCAAAGCATTTTACACGGGCGGAGTCGTCCCGTTTATCGATAGTGTACGGACCGTTACAGTTAATCTTTACCTACAAAAAATTTTGGTCGAGTGAGTGTAAACTTTTTTAGGTACTAGATGTGTTTAGCGTTAGGAATCATTGCAAGGATATATTTTGCCATTGTATCAACCGAATTGGAATTGTACACGGCAAGGAGCATTGACTCTTCAGCACGCAGCCCTTCCATGCAAGTGAGTACCCAGCTTACACTATTATACTGCGAGTGGGTGTTGTAATACTGCATGTACCTTTTGTGGAAACATGATTTTTTTCTAACATAAATATTAGTGTTCAAAGCACATATACAGCACAAAGGGACTGTATCTTATAAGATTAAATGGTTAGATCTGTAGGAACTAAAACTTAACTTTAGCGAGCTAGTAGTGAAGACTGAGCAACTATATTAATGCCGAATGCATTAGCCAACAGCACCAACTAGCTAGCTAGCAACTTAATGCAGCCACACTGAAACTGCATACTTCTGTAGCTAACTATAAATAGGGAGGAATATGCCCAACTCGTTCATCTAATCTACCCTTTTTAGCTTTTCAAGGTTTTCGATTCCAACTGTCTTATGTGCTCTTTATAATTGGTACTGGAAACTAAGTAGGCATCAATACGAATGTCATATAGTATAAACCACGGACAATGTTGTGGTCCTCTCAATCATTTACTGAACATTGTGTAAGATGTCTAGCAGTCTTATGCAACCTGTTTCTAATGGCCCTCTTTCTGTATTGTAGATCTGAGGGGCGGTTTCAAGGCCAGTGCTGCGGGCCACGGATGGGAACATACTGCTTGCCTCGAGTAACCACAGCGGTGGGGTGGATTGCAGTGTTTCAAGAATGACCTGAACGGTAGAGAATGTAGCAAAGAGAAAAATCCCAATTGTTCAGCTGTTACATTTCGTGGGTAAGGGTGTTTTTGGCAACTGTGTCCTTTGCTCACACGTCGCTTGATATAGAAATCCAGAGACAAACTATTACCGGTAGAAATACTGTCAATCGAGTGGTTTAGGGGTCTCTATTTTTACCCAGAAGAACACAGTGAAACCAAGTGGTCACCATGACTGCGGAAGGGTATCAGTACAGAGCGCTTTACGACTACAAGAAGGAACGAGAGGAGGACATTGACCTGCATGTTGGGGATATATTGATGGTGACCAAAGGGGCCCTGGTGGCTTTTGGGTACAGTGAAGGACTTGAGGAGAGACCAGAGGATGTTGGTTGGCTGCCTGGCTTTAATGAAACCACTCAGGAAAAAGGGGACTTCCCTGGGACATATGTGGAGTTCACTGGCAAGAAGAGGATCTCCCCTCCCACTCCCAAACCAAGACCCCCCAGACCGTTACCAGTGGCACCACGCTCCTCCAAGACAGACTCAGATTCTGAACAAGGTGAGTGTTTACATTTAAATGGTGGGGGGAAAACATTTCACTCCAGGTTTGACCTACTCCTGACTATGACACCCATGACTTCTTGTTGTAGGTTTGATGGGGGGACTAAAACAAACACGTTACCTCCGGTTGTCTTACTTCTTAGTTTATCCATATTCAATTGAACTAGAACACATAACAAACCATGATTAGGTTACTATTAACTGTATTCCCCATTTTAATTTGACCTACAGTACCTTTTCTTCTCTTCACTTGAACATGAGCAATAATCCCACAGCCTTTGGTCTTGGAGTGGAAACCTTTTTGACCCAACCAAACAAGGATCGACTTGTGAATCGTATTGTCTCCTGCAATCCATATTTCCCCTCAAGTAATCAATATGGCCTTCCCTCTCTTCCTGAAAGATTGGACATACGTGACACTGGTTCACTTTGTCCCTAACTCAGCAGTAAGAAGTGCGTCACAGATTGAAGTACATGAGTTGTGCATCCACCACAACCTAATAAGACCAGTGGAAATCTGTTGCCATGGAGTCTGGTAGAAGCGTAGGTGTCCTTAGACAACATCCGAGGCAGATGACTAGAGATACAGAAGTGCTTCCATGTTCGCCACGCTGACTGAAGCTTTTTATCAACAGAAAGAGGAAATTGATTTGTGATCTGTCTATATTGTTCCTTTTTTCAAGCTATCTGTCCTAAATGGATTAAAGTAACTGCTTCTCTTCCTCTTTCTATCTCTTTATCGTCCTCTCTCTCATTTTCATCCTCTCTTTCCTTTTCAGCTTTACTTCTCTGTCCAAAAAATATCCCCATTGTTTCCAAACATCGTTAGATCGTCTCTTTCCTGGTATTCCATTAGGCCTACATTACAAATATACTGTTTCTTCAGGCCTGTGTTTACGTTGAACACTGGGAGAGTGTGCTTACATCGCACTACAATCGCAGGCTTGATACAAAACGTTGTTGCTCAGATATCCGGAGGCCAGTTGAATGCTAACCAGGCCCTGAAGGCAATGATACTCCTGGTGTCCAGACCACAGTGCATTGTGGTCTGAGTGCATCTGGGACGAGCCTAGCTTCACCAGTGGACCGCTGTCCTGTTGGTTGTTCTGGACGCATTCAATTAAATGCAGAGAACCAGTCTCACTTCCCGTACACATGAAGAGTATCGCGTCAGTCATGCAGTTTTTCTGCTGACTAATCAACATATGACACATGGCTCAAATCTGATCTCAAAACCAGCATGTTTTGGAATGTTTTAGGGAGATTACTTAGGCCTTCTTAAGATGTGCTAGTTCCCAAATTTGTGCTCTTGGCCACAGGGGGGTAAAGGGGGAGAGACGGAGACATTTCAAGGAACTTTCATGTTGTATAGTGTTTGATATCTGTAAGTAAGACCAGTCGTTAGAAATTACAGACTTGAACATGGCCTGATCGCCCAACAAGTATTTGTTTTAGTTTTTTAGATGCACCGTCATTATGAATACTATATTGTCTTGCTAGCATACGCTTTTGCTCACCTATAGAACAACTATGGTTACTTAGTTGGTTTTCAGTTGGTGACCTTTGTGGAGGTATTGTGAAATTCTTTGCTGGACCTAGCAGGGTGAGTAAAGATCCGTATGAAGGGGCATGTGTTGAATGGCTGTTGCTCGGTTGAGTGGCAGTGCTGAGGCTGGAGAGAGTGTGAATGTAGCACCAGGAGAAGAAAAGTCTCTGTGTCCCAGCAGAGAGAGAGAGAGAGGGAGGGGGAGAGAGAGAGAGAGAGAGAGAGAGAGAGAGAGAGGGAGGGGGAGAGGGGGTGAGAGAGGGAGGGGGAGGGGGAGGGGGAGAGGGGGTGAGAGTGAGGGAGGGAGAGAGAGAGAGGGAGAGGGGCAGAGAGAGAGAGGGAGGGGCAGAGAGAGAGAGGGAGAGGCAGAGAGAGAGAGGCAGAGAGAGAGAGGCAGAGAGAGAGAGGCAGAGAGAGAGAGGCAGAGGGAGAGAGGGAGAGGGAGAGAGAGAGAGATGGAGAGAGAGAGAGGGAGGGGGAGAGGGGGTGAGAGAGAGATCCAGGGCTTGTAGGCTTGAACAGGGAAGGGGCCTGTGTGGGGTGCCAGAGGCCTTGGAGAAGGGGAGAGCGAGGGGTGTTTGGGGGTGGCTGAGAGATCAGCTGAAGCTTCAGGCTGGGGGGGGGGGGGGGGGTCGGCAGGAGGGGTGGTAAGGGGGTAGGCATTGGAAGTTCTGGGGGCTTAGACCTGGGGGGCTGAAGCAAGGGACTGTAGGGAGCGAGGCTGAGCGCTTTGAGTTGGAGGCAAGGCTTCTTGTTGCTTCAGAGTGGTGGTGATTTATTGCCCGCCACTGAGAGATCTGGCAGATCCCTCACTCCCTTTCCTCCAGCGCTTCAGTGCCCCAACCCTCCCTCCCTACTTCCCCCCTTCCTCCTTCTCCTCCTCCTCTTTTTTAATGTTTTGATAATGTTCCTGGAGTCGGCTCCGGCTGGGAGAGAGAAGGGGAACTCAGAGTCTTGGAAAGGGGCCTCTGCACTCTGAGCCACAGGGGTTTACTTCAGAGCAGCAGATGTGGAGGGAGAGAGGGGGGAGGGAGGGAGGGGAGGAGGTAGGGAGAGAGGGGAGGAGGTAGGGAGAGGGGGGGGGGGGGAGGGAGGGAGGGAGGGAGGGAGGGTCTGGCTGTAGAAGTATTCTGCCTCATACCAGCAGCCTGGGTTTTTAGAATACTAATGTATTTGCTCCTTTACAGGGCCTCTCTGTCGAGAGGGTCTCTACTGTATGTGTCCAGGCCAGCCAGTAAGCCACACAGAGAGAACTGTGAGCCTGAAACGACAGATAATAAAGTCTCACTTAGAACTTCCGTTCGCTCTCTGGGCTAAAATGAGAATGCCCAGAACTTCTTGTGAACGGGTCATGGATTTGCTCCCTGAACAGGCAAGTTATAAACAGCTGAGGTTGATGTTAGTGTGACTCACTAATGGAAACTAGAACATACTGGTTTATGTCTATAAAACTGTCATGGCCAGTGCCAACAGACATGTGGTTCTTGCATTACGGCGCATCATAACCTATTTTTTCTATTTGGTCTGCACAATCTAGTTCATAATCTCTTATCACAGCAACGTCAACAAAGTCCACTTCAGTTGACAAGAGTTGATGGATCTAAGACAGGCTTTTCCATCTGTTGCATCGAACATTCAGTTCCCCAAGTTCAATGTTTAAAGTTCATGTTTGCTTTTTATCCTCCAACCGTCGTCTGCAGAGGCCGTTCTTTTAGAAAGGGTTCAGATAAACTCTGGCAAATCTGATCGTTACTTGCGGGGCTCCAACTACATGCTCAGTCTTGCTCAGGAAAAAGATTTGACGCTATTGGTAGTCGCTGGTCCATGTCGACACACGTGTTTGCAGTTCTCTGTACCAAGCGCTCCCCTTTTCGTAATTACGGAGAGATATTTTCGTCTGTCTATCGGATAAAATACTTTTATCAGTTGTCTTATCTTCTCTGTGACATTTCCGGCCAAATCTTCATGCCTTGAGTGTCCTTCAAGTGCACGTGTACCCTGTGCACAGTTGAGCGCTGTTTTGTAACTTCTCACACATGAGGGAAGGGAGTCTGTGACGCAGTAAAAAATGGAGAGAGAGAGAGACACTGGGGGAAGATAGGAATGCTCATGTTCGACTCATTCGAGTGGTTTAGCGGAATATAGTTAGCGTATAGCCTGGCCCGTGTACAAAGATCGAAAGGAAGTGAGACGATATTTGGAGGCCCCCTGGTGACATTTCCATCCCAGAGAAGACAATGCCTGTCCAGAGAGACAGTGAAGGAGAAGTGTGCAGTACACTGCATAGCTGGAGATGAGAACCATGAAGCTCTCGACCCCTTTAGGGGCCTCACCACCACTCAGATGAACATCTGCTGCATTGAGCAGTTTTCCTGGAGGAGAATTGTTGCTCTGCTCCACAAAGACATTCCCCCCCACCCCACCACCCCTCACCCCTTCCAAACGCTGGTACGGAGAGCGGTTGTAATCTTCTGTAGTCAGAGCCTGTGATGGATTACTGACCCTGTCTGAAGGCAGTAGCAAAAGCGAAGGCGTTATTTGAGCTGCATAATGTGACAGCGGGCTCTAATGTGATGATTCTCTGTGGGGCTGCTGGTGGCTCTGCTTGTTAAGGACAGGAGGGGTGCTTCTTTGCTGCAAGGCTAGGGGGCACAGAAACTGCATGGTAGACTGATTTGTGGGCGCTGCAATGAATCAGTATTGTACTAAGTGCTGATTGCAGTAAACTGGGGCACAATGCTGCCGGAACAATAAATGGATGTCCTGTCAATGGGAGCCGAACGGTGGGCCGTTTTACACTGTGTCGGCTCATCACTGCTTCTCTCTCAGTGGTAAGCCACATGTATTAGTGTCGGGTTCACTTTTTCGGCCGTGCGAAACGCTCACTGCCGTCTCTTGAGGTTCACGATACTCCCTGTTTCTGTGTGAATGTTTGTTGGGCTAAGTCTTCTGCAGTAGATCTACGTCGTTGTTGTTCTGTTTGTTAGTTTTTCCCCTGTGATCTAAGAGGATATCAGGATAATCACATTTGAGCTGCTCATGTACATCAGCGCTTCCCAGAATCACAATATTTAAATATGCAATGGAAAAAAGTAATTTAAGAGCACAATAAAGTCTATCCACATTGTAATTGGATTTCTCTGTTTTAAGCCCCCACCAAACTACGTTGGGCTGCACAATTCCAGTAAAAGCCTGTTTTACGGGCCTGTGTGCGTGAGAGAACGCACATATGCCTTTCATTACTTGATCGCCTTCAGAGACCGAAGTCTGAATTGGCAAATCTTCTTACTGGAGGCAAAGCATGTCTGCTAGCAGGATTAGCCACTCGTTACGGATAGGGGGGAGAGAGGGAGAAGAGCGAGAGAGAGAAAGAAAGAGAAAAAGAAAGAAAGAAAGAAAGGAAGAAAGAAAAAAGAAAGAGAGGGGGGAGAAAGAGAGAGGGGGTAAAGGGGGTGAAAAAGAAATAGGTAGAGGAGAACAGAGAAGGAGGGAGGGGAGAGACATTTGAAATATGCCGTCGACCATCCGAGCATGCTGAGGGGTTCGTGTGAGGCTCACGTTGAAGGGGAGGTGTGGCATTATGTAACAGTGTGAAGGGGACGGGATTGGAGGCCGTCCCAATACCTCAGGCCAACACGTCTCGAATACCGAGCGTCTTCACCGAATGTGATAGGTTTCACCCTGGTTATATATCAATTGATCAAAGAGGGGGAGAGAGAGACGTGTGTGTGTGTGTGTGTGTGTGAGAGAGGCAGAGAGAGAGAGGGAGAGAGAGAGAGAGAGGCAGAGAGAGAGAGGCAGAGAGAGAGAGGGAGAGAGCGAGGCAGAGAGCGAGGCAGAGAGAGAGGCAGAGAGAGAGGCAGAGAGAGAGAGCGAGAGAGAGAGGGGGAGGGGGAGGGGGAGGTAGGGAGGGTCTGGTGGAAGTCTGACTTTCAGCTGTACAGTTTCGATGGACTAGGGTAGTTTCCTTATCAGAATAACCAAAGTGTGAGTAGATTGAGATTCAAATACAAGGGTACAATAAAATAAGGATTTACTATTTAGGATATTGTAATAAACTACTGAAGGTCTATCACAAGTAAATGTTTAACACTTTTTAAAAATTATTTATTACACACCTTACCCCATTTACCATCCTTTGCTTAGTTCTGCTAGACCCAATTTTGCCTCTCAGTAGTTGCCAAACTGCCCTGCAGCCGACTCTGTAGCAACAGGCTTTTCATTGGCTCGCCTTGTTTATGCACTGCACGTTTCGTCCTACAGGGGGAGACATTGCCTGACTTTTGCTGTACTGTCGCTTCTATTTAATGTATCGAAGCTCAAGGCCTTGCACCCCAGTAAGCAGATCAGACATACAGATGCATACTTGACTACTAGCAGCGGGTTTCACTCAAATCCTCATTTCACAGACTTGGTAATGATAAATCGATCATCAAACGATTCAAGTTTTGCCCTCTTAAGTCTGTCATAAATTGACAGCCATCTCATATATCATTTTTATCTAATATATATTTGAGGATCATCCTCAGGTTTCAAAGGCACGTTTTAATCAGACCTTTTTCTTCCAAACAAGAAGAAATAGCCCAACCTCTAAAAATGCTATACACTCGAGCGGGGCTTTCTAAATGTAACCAAAGTGTTACGCTATCTTTAGTCTCTCCTGTCTGTGGTGCCCCTTCTATGGCCCAGGCCACAGTCTGCAGTTCAGATTTTGTACTGTTTGAACTGGAACCACGGCAATGCCCGGGGCAGCTGTTCCAACTTCCCTCAACCTGTGGCTGGCTGGCTGGCTGGTTGGCTGGTTGGCTGGCTGTTTGGCTGACTGGCTGGCTGGTTGGTTGGCTGGTTGGCTGGCTGTTTGGCTGACTGGCTGGCTGGCTGGCTGGCTGGCTGGCTGGCTGGCTGGTTGGCTGGCTGGCTGGTTGGCTGGCTGGTTGGCTGGCTGGTTAGCTGACTGGCTGACTGGCTGGCTGCTTGGCTGGCTGGCTGGCTGGCTGGCTGGCTGGCTGGCTGGCTGGTTGGTTGGTTGGCTGGCTGGTTGGCTGCCTGGTTGGCTGGCTGACTGACTGACAGTCTGTCAGATGTACAGAATGAACAAGGCCCTCTGGGATATTATGAGAAGATCTGTTAAACCTGCAGGCTTGTGGAGACTTGTTCTGGGGCCCCTCTCTCACCCTCACTCTCCTTACCCGAGTTGCCAGGGCAACTGACTTCTGGTATTGGGAGAAAGTTTGAACAGAGGATCCTGATTGGTTCAGAGGATCAGCTGCTGTGAAAACAAGACTGTGGTGAATTTTAACACATTCGTGTCTGTATCAGAGGTAAAGTAGGCAATTTTAGAAAAAGACCTTTGGTGCAAAGACCAATGTTTATGTAAACATATCATTAAATGATCTTTTCCTGCACAGTGAATCCATGTTGCGTTTTACTAGTCTCAGCATTTGTACTCATGGATTTGCATTGTGCATTGGTATTCTAATGTTCTCGTGCTGAAAGAACCTGTTTCGCATTTAGAAACACAGCTTTTAAGAGGCAGTGAGACCAGCTCTTTCCCCTTGCATGTTTGCATTCACTCAGGTTTTATGCAGGCCAAAGCAAAGGGGCCCTGTATGGGTATGGTTTCTCTCTCTCTCTCTCTCTCTACATCTCTCTCTCTCTCTCTCTCTACATCTCTCTCTCTCTCTCTCTACATCTCTCTCTCTCTCTCTACATCTCTCTCTCTCTCTCTCTCTCTCTCTCTCTCTCTCTCTACATCTGTCTCTCTCTCACTCTCTCTCTCTCTCTACATCTCTCTCATTCCTTTCATCTCTACATTACTCTCTTCCTCAATCTGTACAAATCTCTCTCTCTCTCTCTCTCTCAGCATTTTCCTATCCGTCTAGCTCACATCTCACGCTCTCCCTCTATCTGCCTCTCTCTCTCTCTCTCTCTCTCTCTCTCTCTCTCTCTCTCTCTCTCTCTCTCTCTCTCTCTCTCTCTGCCCGAGGCGGAGTGGTCCCATCAGAGACGTTCTCAGAGTCTACTTGTTCTTGTGCCAGCATGGAAATCACCAACCGATGGCTCCCCACATTTCTGCCATTTTCTGTGTGTCACTCGACACCGGCCCGGCCGAACTGGAACGAGCAGGTCGTCTGACGCTACCAAGAAGCAACTGGATCTGGTCCCGCCCCGTGTCACTCCTAGGGCAGCTATGGATAGAGTAAATAAACAGAAGACTCGACCCCCGATGCCTCAAACAGCCCTGCGGTTCCAGAGAATGGCAGTTGGGCAGTTAAAAAATGACTTCCAATCGGAACCTAACAGCGTCCATGCATTTATGTTGTATAGTCTTGCCGACGATGCCGTACCGCAAATGTCTAAGAACACACTATCGGTCATACGAGCAACTTGCTCTTAAAACACGATTCCCATATTCCCATTGTGTGTGCGCACTGCGCAGGCAGCATTCCGCCTTTGTCAAGTGCCATGTTCCTGTTTTAAGTGGAATCAAATCTATCAGTGACATGGAATAGACATTCATTGTGCTTGGCCAGTTGTCTTTTGGACATGTAACACACAGGAGGGCAGGTGTAAATTTAACCACAGATTGTGAATTGACTTTCCCAGAAGCAGGTTTGGCAGAGGACAGCTAGCAGTGTAGGGTATCTGTCTGGGCAAAAGGTTACACTGTCAAGGTGTGCAAAGGTGGCACTGGGTGTCTACATCTCTATTTAGGGAAACTTCTGTCTTCCAAGTTAAGGATTTCAGATTCTCAGAAAACTCTCCCTCCCTCCCTCCCTCCCTCCCTCCCTCCCTCCCTCCCTCCCTCCCTCCCTCCCTCCCTCCCTCCCTCCCTCCCTCCCTCCCTCCCTCCCTCCCTCCCTCCCTCCCTCCCTCCCTCCCTCCCTCCCTCCCTCCCTCAGGCCGAGCTCGCTCGCACTAATGCCTTCCAGATGACTTGTCTTCCACTGAGTGCTGCATTTTAGGGGGTTTGGTTTTTGATAATCCGTTAAATTCACAGTCACGAAGCTTTCCCCTTTTTTCTTTTTTCTTCATGGCGTTAGCAAACGGGGAAGAACCATTAAATATGGCCGGTCATTAGTTAGTTTACCTGGCTAGCAACTGTTGTCGGGAGGAAGTGAACATTTCCAGGCTAATGACCAGTTTGTATGTGCAAATGGTTGCGCTGGATGTCCGTTTAATCCCTTTTTGATTTTTTTTTATACATATATAATTTCAGGGTACAGAGAAATGAAAATAAGGAAACGTAAAAAGGCCTCCATTCATGCCCCTGCGTTTGAAACTACACACTCAAAGTCTCGAACAGTTAGCCCTTTCAGAAAATCGCTCTTCCAAAATAACCTTTCGTAAAGCCAAATAAAATCTTTGCCAGCCCACTGAATCCTTTCATGTCCACACCTGGATGCCTAAGATCTCATGAAAAAACTAGAGAAAACGCCAGACCTGGCTTGCCTCATGCATATAAGAAGCTGTTTGCTTAGCCTCTTGATCCACCCCAACTCTACCTTAATGGTATCCTAGTGCTCAGCACCTCTCAATCTGAATCATGGTGTTGTGCTCGCCTGCTTTTTGGTCTTACTCAACACCCCTTTGGTCTTGTGTCTGTGGCTTTGAAGTGAAACTCCAATCCACCTCACCTTCTTACACTCCATGCTCAGTACCTCACCATGTGAACAGAACGCTGATCTGACAGGGACATTTATTAATAGGCTGTCTGAGAATGCAGCGAATGGCAGCCCGTTTAGGTTAGACTGAATGACATTGTAGGTCTGAAATTGACCTTTTTTTTTTCATCTTTGTCAACGAGGCCGATTCTTTTCATTCGGCTTGTTGAATTTCGTTTCCTCCGAGTTTTAATTTGGTTTACAAACACCGACCACAACCGTAGCTGCGTATGTTGGCTCTGATGCAAATCTTCAGTGCCACCAGACATAGTTTCATGGGGGTGGCGAGATGGGACCACTGAAAGTCTTGGGGTGGCACACCAAAATGTCTGAAGTCAGTATGAGAGTTGTGGAATTGCATACCGATATACTTCTATCTCCTTCGTTTCTTATTTTCCAGTTAATATTACAAATGATCTGATGTGCATAGACTAATACGGACACACGAGGGTGGGGAGGGGGGGACAGTGGGGAGGCCAGCAATTGTATCCGGGTGGCTGTGGCCCCCCACCGGCCTCTCCCTGGGGGTGCCACTTCGGTCTTGGATGTCATGCAAGTAAATGAGACCTAACCTTGACGTTCCCCCTTTACCCCTCAGCCTTGGTACTGCTGGACCTGACGGAGCAGTTTGCTCTCCCAGAGACTGCCCCCCCCATGCTGGCCAGACTACTGGAGGCCATCGAGAGGAAAGGTGAGCCGGGCAGACTGAACACACCGGTCTCCCTCAATTTGGAAGAAAACACCGCTCGCGTGTCACGTTGGGACCTTGCTGTTCCAATTGTGACTGTTCCGGCTGCTGACCTTTTGCCAGATCTGTAATCACATTAGTATAGAACGCTACCGGGAAAAACCTTTAGTAAACATTCGATAGACCTCTACATGGAAACACAGTTCCTTGAGGACAAATCTGGAACGGGGACTGTAGCCGTGTCTAACGTGCCTGTGTCTGTGTAGGTCTGGATAACCCCTCGCTGTACCGCACCTTCACAGCTGGCGGTGGACTGGAGGTCAGACAGTGCTTTGAGATCGGTGAGTAGCATCTCCATAGTACAGACATAGAGGTCCTTGGTCATCTCCATAGTACAGACATGGAGGTCCATGGTCATCTCCATAGTACAGACATAGAGGTCCTTGGTCATCTCCATAGTACAGACATAGAGGTCCTTGGTCATCTCCATAGTACAGACATAGAGGTCCTTGGTCATCTCCATAGTACAGACATGGAGGTCCTTGGTCATCTCCATAGTACAGACATAGAGGTCCTTGGTCATCTCCATAGTACAGACATAGAGGTCCTTGGTCATCTCCATAGTACAGACATAGAGGTCCTTGGTCATCTCCATAGTACAGACATAGAGGTCCTTGGTCATCTCCATAGTACAGACATGGAGGTCCTTGGTCATCTCCATAGTACAGACATAGAGGTCCTTGGTCATCTCCATAGTACAGACATAGAGGTCCTTGGTCATCTCCATAGTACAGACATAGAGGTCCTTGGTCATCTCCATAGTACAGACATGGAGGTCCTTGGTCATCTCCATAGTACAGACATAGAGGTCCTTGGTCATCTCCATAGTACAGACATAGAGGTCCTTGGTCATCTCCATAGTACAGACATAGAGGTCCTTGGTCATCTCCATAGTACAGACATGGAGGTTGTCTGCATTAATAGCTCCTCTGCATGGTAACTAGTGATATACTGTGATTCAAAACGAAAATATCCTGTTGTGTGTGTACTGAAGTGTGTTCTTTGTGAGGACGGACTAGGTACCAGGGTTACAACCAGTGTGAATTCCGATAGTGGATTTACCCCCCACCACCCCCCCCCCCCCCATGTAGTGTTATCATGTTGATTGTGAAACGTCTTCAATAATAAAAAAATAAAAAAACTGATCCTGAGTCTGGTCTCTGGGCCGTGTTTGCAGACCCCCCCTCGGCAGAGCTGGACCAGATGGAGCTACCAATACTGTGCGACGGTCTCCGTAGATACCTGCAGGACCTGCCCCAGCCGGTCATCCCTGTAGCCATCCACTCTCAGATGGTCAGCGCAGCCCAAGGTAACCAACGCCACACTTGGTACTCTCTACTGCACTGTCTCCTCTCCCTGGTCCTCAGGGACCCCCCTCGTCCTGCACGTTTTAGATGTTGGAAGAGGGGGAACATCTAAAACATGCAGGACAAGGTGGTCCGTGCGGACCAGGGTTGAGAACCACTGCTCTGCTGTCACACAAAAGCCTCTTCTACACCTCACATAGCCGTCATCGGTACCTTAACTCGCCCGGGTATTAAAAAAACGTCCAGCGAGTGTTGAATGTGGAGTGACATTGTCGTCTGCGTCGAGAAGCACTGTGGTTTGGAATGTTGCCAGAGCATGTCATCACGGTAGCAGATCACATGATGTCACTCGGTCTAAGTCGATCGTTATTCTAAAGCACCAGTAGCCATTTCCTTCCTGTCAGTTTTCCTATGAGAAAGAAGTGCTGGCAAAGACAGCTACTGTCAGTTTCTGACCCAGTGTTTGTGTTCAGTTAGGTTTTTTGTTGTTGTCTTTTTTGTCGTCTCTGAATATCGGTCTACAGGGGCTGTGACTCAGCCCAAAGGCACAGTGTGTCTAGTTAATGATTGACCTAAAGCATGCTAACCCAATCTACCCCATGGCTGCGATTGAACGTCCTGTACCTTTGAACAACAACCCACAAGACCCGCTGCTAGTGCCAATATCCACTCGATGGCCCTTGTGTATAGAACAGTCACACCCTCCCTTTTCCTTGCTCTCCGTTTCTTCCTGAATTCTTTTCTATGTCTTTCTTTATATCTTATTTTCTGTTCTCTTTTTTTTTTTTCAAACCGATTTCACTTCTTTGTGTCTGTGTAGCTCCTCTCCGTCCTTCACACCGTTCTCGAGAGTTGGGTTTTCTCTCTTGTCACATGGCCAGAAACAGGATACTTGTGGTTGATAGGAACTAAAACAAGCCTGAAAGTTTATCTCCTGCATCTCCGGATCAGCCAATCACCTGCAAGTGTACCTTGCACTCATCGTCAAGCGCATAATCGCACTGTGGTTTCAACCCCTACCTGCTCACAGTGCCTCTATTTCCTACCCACGCTCCAGTCTCTTCGGAAAGAATCCTTTTTTCGACGTTTCAGTATTAGCCTAACAGTGTCCGTACATGTGTGGTTCCTGCTGCGGGTAGACCCCCCCTGACCCCTCCCCCCCCCTTGCATGCGTCTGACTTGCTTTCCAACAGACACACAGAGCCCTGAGGAGTGTTCCCGCCTCCTGAGAAGCATCGCCAACTCCCCCAGCCTGCCAGCCCAGTACTGGCTCACCCTCCACTGCCTGCTGCGACACTTCTCAAGGGTGTGCCGCAACGGGCCCAAGAACCTGCTCAGCGCCAGGTCACTGGGGGAGATCTTCAGCCCGGTGCTCCTCAGACAGCAGGGTACCAGGTGGGTGTCTCTCTCTCTCTCTCTCTCTCTCTCTCTCTCTCTCTCTCTCTCTCTCTCTCTCTCTCTCTCTCTCTCTCTCTCTCTGCGGGACAGGGGGGGGAGGGAGACAAGGGAGCGGTGGGTAGAAGCTGACACGTTCTCGCGGTCTGTCTGGGAGAGACGTCTACGAAGCAAAACAAACACAACGTGTGCCGCACACGAAGACGGCGGGACTCAAGCCGGCTCACACGTTGGCTCACGCACTCGCCCGGGCGAGTCGAGACACCCAAACGACACACACGCACACACACAGGCAGGCAGGCAGGCACGCACACAGCTAGGCACGCTCGCTCGCTCACGCATGCTGGCTCATGCAGGGGGAGAGCCTGGGGCGGGAACCGCCTCCTGATCTCGGGCTGTCGGGCGCACACGGTAACTGGGGGGACGGGGAGGGGAAGGGGGAAGGGGTTTGGGATGGAGATTTTCAGTTTGCCAGCTGGGCCATTAAAAGAGAAAGGCTTGAATTCCCATCAGTTTGAGACAAGCCCAGATTAAACCCAGCAGCAGCAGCAGTAGTCGGCCAGTCGGGGCTTGGAAACTCTGACTGTGTTTGACTGTGTCTTTTTTCCTTCTGCGTAGCTGTGAACCCAGCCCTGAAGCCCACATCAAGATCATTGAGACTCTGGTGACCAGCGAATGGAGTGAAAGCCAGGCAGCTCCAGGTAACCCACTCTCCTCCATATACCTGAACACACTCCATGTCTCTCTCTCTCACACACACACCTGGCTAAAGTCTCCCTCTCACCTCTGGAACGTCTCGAGAAAACCCTGAAAGCCCAACAACGACCGATTTAGACTGCCGCGCCATTGTCGAACGCCGTGCGTGGGCCGTGAGACGGCTAAATGGCCCTAATGCATATTTCAGACTGTGGCGGGGCTCAGCAGAGTGACTGAAGGGCTGCGGGGGTAGAGAACAGCAGGGGACCTGAGCTATTATTAGATTCAAGAGCAGTTCGTAGACACTGTGCTGCAGCAGAGCACCCTGGAGCATCCCTCAACCTGCCGCTTCCACTGCAGGCCTGACGTCGGTCTGGGCCGAGGCTGGACGGGGTCGGCACGGCTCTGAAAGACCTGCGTTGTTGGCGTGCCAATCAGGGGAATCGAAACTAGCTTCCATGGCTACGTGCAGAAATCGGACCTCCATGGCCCTCTCTCAAACAGGAACTGGACTAAGTCTTTTGATGCTAGTTTAGGGGGGGGGTGGGGTATAAATCCTGACTGTGTTATAACATGATGTTGGAACAGACTAAGTATCCTGGGACAGGCAGGGATCAGCTTAGGATTTAACAGTGTTGCAAATTGAGGGATACAGGCCACCATATATTTGATGTAATTTCCAAAGCCCTTAGGAAGTGGGTCTGAACATACTTTGTGTACATTTGAATTTGAAACCTCGTTTGAATAAGTCAAAGTTCAAGTTGACAATTGGGCTCCCAGGGGAATTCCTGCTGTCGTTTTTTTTTGTGACACACAGGTCACGTAATAGACTCATTTCTTAACAGATAAAACATCACCCTACCCTGCACAAGGTCGGTTTTGTTCCGAGGCTTGCTGGTCTTAGTTCCAGTCCCAGGAGGCTCTGCCAGTGTGGTGGTTTCGGAGTACAGAAAATTGCGTGGCACAGTTGTGTTTTTACAGCGCTAGTTAAAAGCACCGTCTGGGGCTGGACCAGAGGCCCAGGCCTGGGCTGACTGTTTAAACAGTTTATTACCTGTTAGGGCCTATTTATAGCGTCCCTTTGCATGGACCACTCTCAGCTGTCAGTAATTCGCACCTGCAGGAGCAGTGGGGTGATGGGGGAGGCCGAGCGCAGTGGGAGGCGGGTGAGGGCGAAAACCCAACTGTAAATGCATACTTCTCTTCTCTCTACTTCTGAGTCGACTTGGGACTCTTCCTACGCGCACGCGCACACGAAGGTACCCCCCTACCGCACCACACATGCTCACATCCAAGTGGTCAGATGTGTCGATGTGTCAAGCTGGCGTGACTTCGCGCCGGCTCAGTGCGAGGCAATGTTCTTCGAGGTAGAACACGTGTTCTCGAAAAATACGGCGTGTGAGTGCGTGTACGTGTGAAAAAATGTTGTGTGTGTGTATGTTTCTATGAATGAAAAGCGCGCACGCGCATGTGTGTGTGTGTTCACGTACGCGTGTGTGTGTGTGTTCACGTACGTGTGTGTGTGTGTGTGTGTGTGTGTGTCTGAATACCTCCTCCCAGTTACTGGGAGCCTATTTTAAGTAAGCGACAAAAGGCCCACTTAGATTTGGTTGGCTGGAAAGTTGGTCTGCTCCACAGAGCACCTCTTGTTAGTGGGACGGCTGCTCATACTTCCTAGGGCGACACTCCTCCCCCCTCCCTCCCCCCCTCCCCCTGACTGCTCCACATGCCCCTCCCTGCCTCAAAGTGCCTAGCTCAGCAAATATTTGAACCTGTGCAAGTTAATCATAAGACTGAGCACTCCTCCTCCCCCGCCCTTACAAACAGAGAGACTGAGAGAGAGGGGTGGGGGCAGAGGGGAGGGGGGGCATAGGGGAGGTGGGGGGGAAGAGGGGAGGGGGGAAGGGGGCAGAGGGGGCAGAGGGAGGTGGTATGGGGAAGCTTGAATTCTCTGTTGGCACTAGGGCTGGGTTTCAGAGTAGGCAGAGCAGCTAGGACTTATCATTAACAAGTACACTCTCCCCCCTCCTCCTCCCCCTCCTCCTCCCTGCACGCACTCGACCTGGCGCTGCTACAGAAGAGAGTGAGAGTGAAAGAGAGAGAGAGAGACAGAGAGAGAGAGAGAGAGAGAGAGAGAGAGAGAGAGAGAGAGGTACAGAGAGGCACGCGGACCTAGCCGTCACACTCGATCCTCTGTCTAGAGATCAGGAGCTGAACAGGCAGGCAGTCGCATGTTACACCTGCCGCAGAGCCAACAGATTAACTGGATTTTACCGCGCACGGCCGTCACCCCACTAAGAACCTTCAGAACACGATCCAGCTTTTGGTGCTTAAAGCCACAGAATGGAACTTTCCTGGAGGACTTGAAATATAAAAACCTACTGGATTTAATACACTTTTTGAGAGGTGGAGCACAATACCGTTGTGGAGTGATTCGGCAGAACATGCACAACTTGCAACGTAAGTGAGTTTGACGGGGCTATGCCGTAAATTGTCTCGATTTTTGCGAGCAGTTTCAGGCTCAAGTCAAGGCAGTTTTTGAAATGACTGCTATGGTGTTGAAATGAGAGCGGACCGGTTTCTTGGCGACTAGTTACTGGAGCTGTCAGGAAACAGGTTCTCCTTGGGGATGATATCTCCATCTCAACCTCTCTCTCTCTTTCTCTCTTTCATTCTTTCTTTCTGTCTCTCTCCCCATCCCTCTCTCTCTCTCTTTCTCTCTTTCTGTCTTTCTTTCTGTCTCTCTCCCCATCCCTCTCTCTCTCTCTCTCTCCTGCTGCTGTAGAAGCGTTAGGGGCTGTTCTTACAGGCCCATATACCAATCAGTCGGTGTGTGGGGTCAGGAGACATTCTGATTTATCGTAGGAGTACAGTGCGGAATTTTCCATTTAGACCGTTGTGTTGGAAGGGACCTTTTTAAAAGGGTCTAAAACAGGTGATTTATGATGACCATGAAAAAGGTATGCATGCGTGGAATATTACACTGTGGACCTTGTTCCTTCTGTGCTGTACACAAACACGTGCACGTTGTCCTGACTCCTGACAATATTTGTAAAAGAAAAGAAAAATAGCAAACAGATAGAGTATATATCTTTCTTTTTTTTTAAGTGACCGGGAGTTAATGTCCATCTTTAGAATTGGACCTAGCTCTACACTTTATCGTTGAGATAAGGTTTTATCTGGTTTATTGACTTTTGGTCAATGTGGCCTATTTCATCACTCCCATGCTGTGTTTGGAAAGAATCCTCCCCCCCCCCCCCCCCCCCCCCCCCCCAGACTAGGCTGGGGTTGACGATGACCACGTTCCACCCTCTTTTAAACCTACTGAGAACTGAAGCTATTTCGGTGGCTCTCAGCTCCGGCTCTGAGATGACTGCTCGCTGGACTGTCACACACCGGGATTACTGGCGTATTTCGGATCCCTGGGCTGCGCTGAACGACCCGGGCATTAGGACCCTGCAGAGGCTGGCTACGTGCTGCTGCAGCGCGGCAGAGCTTGCCTGCCTGTCTGCCGAGCCAGAAGGGGGACGGACGACAGCGCCGCACGACACAGTCAGGAAGGCGGGGCTTAGCAGCCTGCAGGAGGCAGAAAGAGAGATAGAGGCAGAGAGAGAGAGAGAGAGGGAAGCAGGAAGAGAGAGGCAGAGAGAGAGAAGTTGCACGTCCTTTTCCCCCCCTCCTCTCTGCGCTAGCGAAGAGATGTTGAACGTTTAGGTTCGCATCGAGACAGATGCACGCCGAGGCCACCACGGAGTTACTCTATTTTAGTCCGCGTTCTGGTTCATACCGGCACCTTCTGAGCTGTGGTGGAGTACATTGATGTGGGATAGGGGACAGGAGGCTGGGAAGAAGGAAAAAAAAGAAGAAAAAAAAAAAAAAGAAGGTAGTGAGTTTTCAAAATGACATCATCGTTCTTGGGAAATGAAAGATGCAAGAGTGGTTGATGACAGTCCCCCCGTGCGATTGGCTGTGGTAAGTGATGTAGCACGTTACCAAGCAAGCTGCCCTTTATTGCTTTTCACATGGGTTTGAAAAGCAAGGGTGGTCGTACATAGACAGCGGGGCTGGCGTGTCCTCTCTGATCTGCAGAACGTAGAAGCGTTTGGCCGTTTGATCCGATGTGCGACACCACTGGTTTTGGATATGGAGCACTTTGAGTTTGGGACTGATGTGTTGTTTTACATAGAGATGGACCCTCCAGGTAGGATAACTGGCATTGTTGAATGACAAAACCGAGTCTGGCTGAGACTTAAGGTTTCAGAACAAGCCAGACCGATATAGGGGCTTAGAGCTCACAGTTCAGAGAGGAGAATATAGACGAGCCTACTTTGTAATCCTCTACAGATATTTCTCAAAGTCTTCAGTTGGTGGCTGGTGGACTGTGTAACAGGAAGCGTATGCCCAGGCTTTCTGAACCACTTCTGAAATTGTTGCCAGTGTTGTTGTCTGTGTATTTTCTTCCCCCATCCCTCCTGTTGTTGAACATGTAGACTAAAGTGTACTATCTCTCTTAGCCCAGCTAGCTAGCTGTCTCTGGTCCTCCTGTGCTGTGCCTTGCAAGGTCCTAACGGGGTCCTAATGCAGAGGCAGCGGACAAAGGGAGCATAGCTTTGGGGGTAAAAAATTGCCTGCCATTTCAGCTCTGCCCCCTCTTCCTGTCCTGTGTGACCTGCAGCCACCCACCCAGCCAGAAAGCCAGCCCGCCCGCCCGCCACCCCAGCCAGAAAGCCAGAAAGCTAGCTAGCAAGCCAGAAAGTCAGCCAGCCAGCCCCTGCAGATTAATGTCCCTCAGTTGATGAACCAATCCAATGCAGCACTTAGAGCTTTTTTTGATGAGGCCATTTCTATTGAGTGATTTCCCCTCTCCAGAGGCCGGCACAGAGAGGATACACACCTAGCCCTGAGTGGGACCGCATTTACAAAGTCCTGCCCCAGAGCCAGAAGACGGAGAATTTATTGTTTCTAAATGTGAACGTGATGTAATTCAGATGGGTTTTGAGCTCGAGGGGCAGATATTACTCGTAGGACATAGTGATTTACTGTTGATTTTTTGGGGTTCTGTGGGTTTGAGCTATATCTCTGCTGGCCACTACTTCTGCATCCCATTTAGAGGAACGATTTCTGTGTAATTTTTAAAAACATTTTTAGACAGTGATAATCTCTGGTGTAATTGGGACAACAGACGCACGTCTTATTCCGTCGTGATTTATAACTGCATCTCACCTTTGGGGATTGGAGATGGTGGAGGGAGGTTTTTTCTTTCCTGAATGAAACCCATTCTCCCTGACTCATGATTGCCTCTGCCTCGCTCTGCCTTGCTCATGCTGCCCAACAGGGGTAGGAGCAGCATTCTTTCATCCCGGTTTAATTAAGTGGAAAAGATTAAGGGGAGAGAGGGTAGAGGAACAGAAAGAGGACAGTGGGATGGTAATACGACCTAACTGGAGCAGATGCTTCACATGGTTGATATGGCTGTCCATTTGAATATGCTTTTCCACAGATTTTGCGGGCCTATTCAATGAAGTCCAAAGCAAATAGACTGATGTTGCCCACTCTCTCAGCAGTGATTTGAACGGATGTCCCCCAAAATATCCTCTTCGCAGTTTCACACACGGCCTTGTTTTTTTTTTTTTTTTTTTTTGCTGGTGCAACAGTACACGCAATATTTGCTGAACATCTCAGCGTCACACGTGTACTCAGCATCCGTTTTTTTCTCTCTCCTCTTGTGCACGCAGCCCTACCTCCGAAGCCACCCAAGCCTGCACCCGGGACTAACAACGCAATGAACAACAACATGGCCCTGCAAGACGCCGAGTGGTACTGGGGAGACATCTCCCGGGAGGAGGTAAACGAGAAGCTGAGGGACACGGCGGACGGGACCTTCCTGGTCCGAGACGCCTCCACCAAGATGCATGGCGACTACACTCTGACTCTGAGGTGAGGCCCCCCGCCCTGCGCCCCGCCACCCACCCCACCCACCCCAGCCCAGGGGCCTTGTGGCTCACCGGATAGAGCGCGTGCCAATACCTCGAGGGTTTAGGTTGGTTGAGGGGCAGTTCTATGGGCGTATGTGAAGCCCACTGTGACATGCTTGCGTGTAAAAAAGGGCTATACAAATACATTTGATACCTAGCCGTAGCCCTAACGCTAGCGGCCCCTGGGTTCGATTCCGCTGTTCGTGCTTTGTATTTGATCATATATATCCTTTTTTAAACGTTTTTTTTACTTTGTCCTCTACAGGAAAGGAGGCAACAATAAGCTCATCAAGATATTCCACCGAGACGGAAAGTACGGCTTCTCGGACCCGCTGACCTTCAGCTCGGTGGTGGAGCTCATTAACCACTATCGCAACGAGTCGTTGGCACAATACAACCCCAAGCTCGACGTCAAGCTGCTGTACCCCGTCTCCAAACACCAGCAGGTATGCAGCGCAGTCCCTAACCCTGGGCCACGCCGCCCAGGAAGACCCCCCCTCCGTGCCGCCGGCGGCGTTAGAAACTGGAGGGGGGGGGTACCCCACGGCTTCTTAGACAAGACCTTTCTAACGTCCTGTGTCGTTTCAGGACCAGGTGGTGAAGGAGGACAACATCGACGCCGTGGGGAAGAAGCTTCACGAGTATCACCTGCAGTATCAGGAGAAGAACAAGGAGTACGACCGGCTGTACGAGGAGTACACCAGGACCTCACAGGTCAGACCCTCCTCTCTCTCTCTCTCTCTCTCTCTCTCTCTCTCTCTCTCTCTCTCTCTCTCTCTCTCTCTCTCTCTCTCTCTCTCTCTCTCTCTCTCTCTCTCTCTCTCTCTCTCTCTCTCTCTCTCTCTCTCTCTCTCTCTCTCTCTCTCTCTCTCTCTCTCTCTCTGTCTCCCTGCAGCTAGGTCACGGGTCATTATGGGAGAAAACACGCGTCGATATTTTGACGTTGTCAGACAACTCACTGTTTTTTTTCGCCCCCCCCCCCCCCTCTCCGTTCAGGAAATCCAAATGAAACGGACGGCGATCGAGGCGTTCAACGAAACTATCAAGATCTTCGAGGAGCAGTGCCAAACCCAGGAGAGGTACAGCAAGGAGTACATCGAGAAGTTCAGGAGAGAAGGAAACGACAAGGAGATCCAGAGGTAAGCACCAAGCTCCCCCTCGCAACACCCACTCTGCTGTCCCACCGTTTTTAGAGCACGAGGCAAAACACACAATCTTGAACTAAAACAGTTCCTCCTCTCTCTTTATCCCCCCCCTCCCCCACAGGATCATGGGTAACTACGAGAAACTCAAGTCTCGAATCAGCGAGATTGTGGACAGCAAGCGTCGCTTGGAGGAGGACCTGAAGAAGCAGGCCGCAGACTACAGGGAGATCGACAAGAGGATGAACAGCATCAAGCCGGACCTCATACAGCTGCGAAAGACCAGGGATCAGTACCTCATGTAAGGGGCCTCCCTCCACTGCCACACCCAAGGCCTGGGCCAGTCTGTGGTATCGGTACCTGTATCTGACGGTGCGCTATGTGTGTTACAGGTGGCTGACACAGAAAGGCGTCAGGCAGAAGAAGATTAACGAGTGGCTTGGACTCAATCACGAGAACACAGAGGAGTAAGTCCAGTTCAAAATATTGATCAAGAGTGAGCACAATTCTCTACCCTTTTGTCTGACTCGTTTCACTTCTCCTTCCGCCCAGTCAATATTCTATGGTCGAGGACGACGAGGACCTACCTCACCACGACGAGCGTTCCTGGAAGCTGGGCAACCTCAACCGGGTGCAGGCTGAGGTTCTCCTCCGGGAAAAGCGAGACGGAACATTCCTGGTCCGAGACAGCAGCAAAGCCGGGTGCTACGCCTGCAGCGTTGTGTACGTTCCCCCCCCCCCCCCGCCCCTCCGACTTCCCCTCTCTCGTTGCATTCGCGTACTTTCACGACACAGTCCAACTCACGGTGTAAACAAAGCAGCCAGACTCGCCTTCACCCAAATACCTTTTATAGATATTCAAAGTCATTGAATGATGATGTCGCCCCGCGCAGAGCAGCTTGTCATGTTTTTGTTTGTTTCTGTCTTCTCTCTCCAGTGTGGACGGTGAGGTGAAGCATTGTGTCATCAACAAGACACCCTCAGGATACGGCTTTGCTGAGCCTTACAATCTGTACAGCTCCCTGAAAGAACTGGTCCTTCACTACCAGCACACGTCGCTGGTTCAGCACAATGACTCTCTGAATGTGACGCTCGCACACCCCGTCTACGCCCAGCAGAGACGGTGAGGGCCCTTCCACGCGTTGGAATTCGGACAAAACCTAAAGGGGCCTCGCTCCTTGAAAACAGAGATACAACTTGTGCTTGGACTCAAGGATAAAATAAAATGTAAAAAAAAAAGGCGGTGTCTTGCCTACTAACAGACTTTTCCCCCCGTGAGAGGAAATGAGTAGACTGAACGCGGATGAAACCTGAAAACATTTCAGCGACTGTGACTGACTGTAAGCAGTGGCGAGCCTGAATGTAGTTTTGTTTCTCGCATGCTTTTGTGGGAGCACAGAATCAAGGGGAAACTGCTGAACTCTCCCCCGAGCAGAGGACACAGACAAGGAGGCCTTTTCCTAACGGTGCTTGTTCTTTTTAAAGCTTTACCAGCTGGAATGTCAAAACACAGCGGATAAACCCTCGAGTGCATCGGGTTTTTGTTTTGTTTTTTCTTCACCCTTTTGTTTCTCCTCCTCCCCGACACCCTTCTGGTTCCTCCTTCTATGTCTGTGTCCCTCTATGTATGTGTGTGTGTGTGTCTGTCTCAATGTGTGCGTCTGTGTGTGTGTCCATGTGACCAAAACTCACAATTTGAAAGCTATTGGGGGGGGGGGGTCTGACACATTTTTTGTGTTAAGTGTGTTAAGTGTTAGTAACAGACCATGGATCAGCTGATAAATGTAGCAAAATGGCACTTTTGACAAAGTATAATCTTTTTTCTTGAAAAGACTCCTATAGAATCAGGAGCAGTGGACAAGATGACTAGATTCCTGCTTTTCCCTTGTCAAGCATTACATACAGACTTAAACCTCTTCTCCACTGTGGACAAGTAAAACTATGAATGAATTTGACATGGAAATACTTATGTACATAGAGGAGAATGTCAATGATGAAATTTGCCGCACCATACCAAAAAGCTCAGTTTTTTGTTCATTTTCTTCTAATCTGCTATGCAATTCTGTACCTCCTTTATTTCTGCAAAGTTGTTTGTATTCTGTTGTAACCCATGGTGTAAGCTTGTTTTATTGCTTGAAAAGGTTTTCCCATGTAAATATCCTAGTGGATATTTTGTGTCAAAATGCCAAGATAAAAACTGCTTCAGATTTTTTTAAGTAAATAGTAACATATACTTTATTACAAATTACTCTATCAGCAACTGGTATAAATATGAAAAGATAAGTATTTTATTCGTTTTTTTTCTTCTTCAAATTGTTCTTTTCAGGCAGAGCCTTTTGAGTATTTGAAAGCTGCTTCAGTCACAAGAACTCGCTAAAAGAGCCTCATGTAGTTCTTTGTTGAAACGTGTAAAGACTTCAGTATCAGCACTCTGCTCATGGAACGATGGGAGTAGGATTGATTAATGCAATCACAATGATGCATGTACACACCTTTTCAACCATCTCCAATGAAACAGTAAAGATTTATTTTGTTATAAATACCTGTCCATACAAGGATATCCAAGCAAATCGGTGTCTTGAAATGATGGAAATTGTTATTAAAACCTGTTAAGGAGTGAGTTCTAAATATTACCGACGCTTCCACCAGAGTGAATTATTTTTTCAAAACGGAAGCTAGCTAGCTTTAGTTAGCTTCCGTTACATAGCAACCTAGCATAATACTCGTAGCAATGCTACTACCTGCTAGTGTTACTTGTTAACCTCCTAATTGTACATTTTGAAGCCATACTATCGCGTTTGTCATATAGTTTTTGTCTATCGGAAAATAGTCGGTTGGGATGTTCAGAATCACATATGTGTGACGGTACTCTGTGGGGCCCGCTTTGAACGATTACATGTTTGACGCTACTAATTAACAGGTTAAAAGATCATTTGGGAGACATTTTATCTTCCCGTACACATTGTCCACTTAGTAATTTTTTCTGTATCAGAAAACAATTGTGTTTACATGGGTGAATGAACTCATTTCAACTAATCCCTAATTGCTCATTTGCAGAACACATTTTACGCCAATAATTGAAGGTTCTGTTATTTAGAGAGAACCACATCTTGGTTTTCAAACCCCTAGTCATGTTATGATATTATTGGCACTCTTTATTCCAGTTTTCAAGTGTCTGAAAAGGAGTTTTAATGTCTGCTGTGTGCACAATTCAGAGGTCAGACGTTTGATGATCTGGTGCATTAGCAGATGATTGAGACATTTAGAAATTCTGTCTCCAGATTATTTAACATAGTTCCCTACCTTTTAAGCCCAGTCCATTATTTTATAAAACAATATTATTTTAGATATTTTGTTCGAAGTAGGCCTCAACGCCTAAAACGATTTAGATTTGATCTACTCTCGTGATTACTTTTGGCAAGTTTAACATTATGCGTCGTCTATATCTCTGAGTAACATAAAATTAATTGGTAGTACGACAATTAACCTATTGAAATTTGTACTTTTCCCTTCCTAATTTTCCTTTCACGTATGGCAAATGTCATTTTCAGTCTTCTATGTTATACCTGATTATGGTCTGTACTTGATTTTCTTCACGTGAACTGTCTATCAGTCTTCTCTACAGTTTGATGGAGGAACAGGAGACATGGACCCTTAGAATTTTTTTTTATTAAAAGAGAAGTTGACAGTAATACAGTAGGTCAATTTGTATTTCTTTGGTTGGAAAAGGCTTTGCATTCTTTTACAGGACAATAAATAGGGTGCCTTTTGGCATTAAATATGTTTATACAGCAATTTATTTTCCTACATAAGTAACCCAATAACAATGTGAACCTGCATGGCAGTAGATGTCACTTATTGCAAAGTTTAAAGAAATACAACCTTTTCCAGTGCAAGTGGTGGAAAGGTATCCACACTGAAGCGATGTCTTGTATCAGTGTTTGACCAAATTATCATTGTTTTGAACTCTCATTTTGTGCTCTTTTTGATTAAATTTGGACTACGAAATAGAGCAAGAACATGTCTATCTTTTGGATCTACTGTTGTCGTATCTGGGACAAATCCTAAAGCTAAATAATTTTTATTTTTATCGTCCCCTGGTTCTGTGACCATGGAGTTTTTATTTTTTCACTTTGTCAAATAGCTGTCTTTTCTCTAAACTGTTCTGCAACGTTTTGAGGGTTTTTTTTTTCTCTCCACCCTCTGGGCTCTAAAACTATTTCATTTTATAGTCATCCTTCGAGATGGTTGTCACAGAAACAATGACATTGAGATTTACCCGGTTTTGCTTCAAACTTGTATTGGACTTTGTTAATTGAAAATAAAACAGTTGTTTTTAAGAAAACTTTGCTTTGTTGTGTTTGTGTTCTGTCTAGGCATTGTTGTACATTTGAAACCTCTACCACAGTTCTGTGACATTCCTGCCTGACACTAGACAGTTTATAGATGTCAGTTGAGAACGCTATGTTCAGTTTGGTGTCTTTTGAGGTTATGCAAATGCAGTGGTGGATCATGATGGCACACCGTTCATGTTGCTGACTGATAAGGGAACACTGTGTTCACAAAGTGAACTGCTGTTGCATCAAGCCTATACAAAGCTGCTACAACTGTAGATTATACAGTTATCAAGTAAAAAATCACTTACAAGCACTTTTGAAGATATATCCTTACTATTAGCATTTTTCAATAAATTACTCAAAAACTTTGTTCCCACACATTTTTTGCTGCAGATGTTAAGAAATACAGTACCATTTGACTAGATGTTTTGCTGATTGTGGGTAGTCACTTCAATGCTGCAGTTACTGGACTGAGTTTTATACAACCTCCACAAAGCATTCCACAGCCGGGCTGTTTATCGAAGCTTCAAAGACTTAGGCTATTTACTTTTGGTGTTCTTTTAGATTTACAAAATAACTGTTGCAGTCTCCAAATCAGTACTCAAACTTACAACCAGATAAGAATGGGTTGTGCCTCAACCATGTTATAAACGAGTCTTTCACTTTGAAAAGAATGAATTGTTACAAAAACTCTACTAACATGGCAGCAACTTGGACTGAACTTGAAGTTCCCTAGACATTGCTCTCATACCCCCAAAAAACCTGACTGATTATCTGCAGAGATAGCCATCATGCCTGCATATTTTGGCAGCATAGATATAGACTGGATTCCTCTAATTGTGCCTCCTTTCAAATAAGGATGTCAACCTCCCCTTAGTGTCACAAGGCATGCTGTTGAATAACCAGTTTAACAATGTGTTTGTTTAGTGTTCCCTGTTCTTATAAAAGCAGTTTTTTTTGTTGTAGGGCGTACATTCTCATTGTGAAGGTGTGCTTGATAGGTTTTATGAAGCACATCCTCCCTAGCACCCACAGTGTCAGTTCTGTGCGTCAGTGTCAAGAATGGAAAATGTAAAACCACAGGTCACATGACCGTATCCTCTCAGCAGTAAACTTTCAGATCGAGACGGGATGTGAAATCAAACCATACCGGACCCATGCACACACTTGTGATCACATTTCTCTGAGCCATTTATAGTGATTTAAGTGACTGCTTAGATGGTTAAAAGTTGCATTATAATTTTGACATTATTCAAATCAGGGAGTACATGTGTTCATCCAAACACAAAACCTAGCAATTTTTTAATACAAAACTGCAACCAGCCAGGTAATGATAATCTATATAATCTACAACTGTAATCCATGTAACTGTTCAGTAGAATGAATGCAGCTAAAGACCTACTATACATGCATTGGCAGACTTAATCCAGACAAACGTTAGGCCAACTGTGCATAAAAGTAAAAGGCCACTGCTCTCTTGGTTGTATATAAGAACGTCGACCAAGAAGAGAGCAAATCATAGATCTTATGAAGGGCTTTGATAGTGGAGACTGAACTGTGAATAGTGAATTATCCTGCTGTGTGAAAAATGACAGTGGAGGAAAGTGGCCCTATAACCTTGTTGGCCTCTCAGTTATAATACTGCTGTGGATGGGGTTCTCAAAGTGTTACATTACAGTTGATTACATGAATGGTCGTCATTGCTCTGCCATGTCTGATTAATGACTATAATCTGTAGAGAATATCCGAGGATAGAGATTTACAGCGGCTAATCTTATAAATGAGGGCAGGGGAGGTCGATGACATTCTGTGATTTGTATTATGACGGAAATTATACAAACATGACATGGACTTATGTGTAACCATTTTCATGAGATAAATTGCAATGAAGTACTTCTCAATTATACCTGTATAGGCCTACTGGAAGGCCTAGTGTAAACTGATGGCGCATGCCATACTGTTTAATCTTCAAAATCATTATGTCAATCATTTTCCAATCCAATTCCATATATTTAACGTTGATTGACTTACTTTTCAAACATTGTTTTTGTTGGTTTGGAACGTCTTGATTCTTTTCATTTAACGACACAAAATGTAGCCACAGGGAAAGCATTTTACCTAATACTTTGGTATTAAACAATACCAAATGTTGATATTCACTAGATACGAAATATCTGTGGGATTATGGAGAAACTCAGAAACAGATCTCTGAGCAGTACTTAAGGCACAAACTCCCTTCCATCTCTGACCTAGAAAGCACCTAACCCTACAAATCCAAGCGACATACATTTCATTCTTAATTTGACTGGAGTAAGCTTCAGAGCTGAAGAGAAGCCTACATCCGATGGTTGACTGTGTGTCGCTATGTCGGTCGTCCGATTTAAATCAGCTGTATTCAATAAAAATGCTTTTGATTTGCGATGATCTTGACCGCAATGCACAATTTTTTTTTATCAATGTATCCTCACATTGGCATTAAATAATCTTCCCTAGACAGTCTTTCAGGGGGAGGAGCCTCGGACGGTCTCGCCTCCTTCTGAGAAATGGATTATAAATCTCTGAAATCACTTCCTGGCTAATCTTCTCACTTTTCCCTGTCTCCCTCTTAACCCAGGCATCGTCAGCCAATCAGCCGTAGCAAGTTCTGCGGCTGGTCAGTCTCTTACATCGTGATATTCTTCACTTTATTATCCGGATGTTACTTGTCTTTCTAGTGTCACCAGTACCAGTGATCATTTAAAGTGGACTTTGGAGCCACACAAAACCTGTTTAGGACATCGTCACTGGCTTGCCCTGCCATTACCTGCTAATGCGCATGCCTTTGCTTGGTGGAATGAGATGCACCCTGTCAGTCACCTCTTGATTTCAACCCAGATTACTTGACTTCTTTCAACCAGAACAAAGACAAGGTGAACCAACATCAAACAAGAAGAAAACTGAAGCTCCGTAGGCCAAACCAGGTTTAATTGGTGCAACGTTTTGATCATATCACGGAGTCAAATTCCGTGCAACAGATAGCTATAGCTATAGGCCACAGAAACATGAATCCCATAATGCTTTCAACAGATGATATCATCAGAGCAGATTACGCGTTTGGGGATTTTAATTCACTTATCGTAGATTGATAAATTATGCCTTGAATTTGAATATCACGTTGCAAATGACTGATGTAGAGCGCAAGTGTGGTCTCTCAGTAATTAACGAGGCCAGTTTGAGACGACACTCGTGGCGTCTGATCTTATTAGTGAGAGTGTGGACTCCAGAAAATGTAGGCTACTGCTGTTTGGAGCACAGACATTGCCATAAATTACGTTTCCATAATGGCCTAATGCATGCATTTTACACAAGTGCTTTCCTGGGTCAATATGTCAAATGTACATTGTGCATTGTATCCATCACATGAGTGGACTAGCTACAGTGCAAGCTTGATTGCTAGCTAATCCAACCAAGCTAGTCAGGGGCTTTAAGAACAAACTAGGCTACAACCTTAATATTTAATCGTTTACGGCAATGTTCTGTTTGTTTGTGTTCATAATTTTTTAATTCGTGTTATTTCACTGCAAATATCGATTTTGGATTTGAGCTTTTTTAAGAAGCTCGTTTTCTAGTCACCTGTCACAGTAGGCCAAATCTTGTTTTTTCCCACTAAATGTTTGTTTTGGTTCACTACAATTCCTGTCAATGCATTGTTGGATGGTAGGCTATTATAGTGTCTGGACTACACTACAACGATTAGGAAGGGAGAAATACAATCCACTGTGTGTGAGTAGAGTAAACAATAACAGCACTGAAAGAAAAAACTGCTGTTTGGGAATGTTATGTAATGATCAATATGTGTCAAAAAGGTCACACCACCTCACGAGCATCAGTAATGTCCACTTATCTCAAGACAAGACCATAGGAGCAGTTCGAAGTCCGAAAGAGGTTACTTTTATTTGTTCTGCAGTATTATCTTGGAGTCATATTTAGACAGACAGGTGGAGGAAGTCAAAGATAGGTAACACTAAGGGCAGCTCACTAGTCTTGCTATGTGACCTATATCTAAATGCTCTCCATAGCCTTTCTGATATTCTGTCCTATTTCAGATTTCAAGATCGTACTTAAATCAATGTGCCCCTTGAGCAATTGAAAACAATCTGACCTGTGCCACAAAGAGTCAACAGCAATATAACTGGATGGAATTTTTATGTGTGTAATAAAAAAATATGTTTTATTACTCAACATAAAAACTCCTTTGGTAGGATCGCTTTATGTTTCATTTCATCCAGAGTCACTTTTGCAACAACGGTTCGCTGGGTCAATATCGGTAATTTCTTCCATCGTCAACGACTAGATTTTTGACCCCATATTCAGGGTGGTTTCAGATTAACTGTTTTGATTGGAGGAGCATGCTTTACTGTAACATACATCAAAATGTGGTGGGGGAGTTCATTAGCAACACTTTTCAAATACAGGCAAAGAAAGGGTGACATTATGAACTATGGTGCCAAAGAAACAATATAAGACATGTATCCTTTGTAGAGTCTCACTCAGATAAACTTCTGTTTACACAATCTGAAGCCTGTAATGAAGAAGAAATGGATGGTAACTTTGAAAACCCACTTAGTAATTGCCCTCATAGATGTCACTGAGCATGTGAATTATATTTTGTGATGTCTAATCCTAATTTACTCCCTGGCCTTTTCATGATGATATGTAGCTTTTATGAGGGGTGTCATAACATTGGCTTGATAAACACTTGTATTTCAAAGAAATAAAGTTGAGACATTAACTCCGTGGCAATGCATATAAATAATCAGATCAATACTGATAACCACAAATGTTATTAATCATAGAAATCCGTGTTCCTTGACTTCCATGAGGATACCGAAAACACTACCCAACGCTTGAGGTCATGGGCTGCTACTTATTTTGGAAATACGGGAACCTTTCAACGGCCCTCGTCAAAAAACCGTCGCATCGCTGGTATGACAGATGATCACATCTATATTTATCTATCATAACACAGATGGAGATTTAAAAACATTTCAAATGCAGCAGGACCCTGTGGACCTGACCTCCTGGTTTGAGTGCCCCGAGGATTCATTGTGATGCTAATCCAGTTTTATCCCACAGTACCCTAAAATAAACCCACTGCTCTGAATAAGCTTTAATCCTTGTCCCTGGACCCATGTTCCATGTTTGAATGGGCCTGTTATGTAATAACTAAAGCTACAATGTTACAATCATGCAAGTATCTGGCACAGAAAAAAAAAAAGACAAGCTGAGAAAAAGACTGAGATGTCGGACAGAGACAGAGACAGAGAGAGAAATACAGTATATAAATAAGTATGTATAAAATGAGACAAAGAGAGACAGAGAAAATATTTTAAATGTATCACTTCAGCCATTCCCTGGTCTCTCCTTGTTGGAATACATTCGCACAAGATAATATAACAATTTTCTTTCATAGATTCTGAGAAAAGTGTAGTTAATTACTGGCATACAGTACCAATTGAGGTTTTAACATAATGACCTATTCGTGTTTTCCCCTGCTGGGAAAGGATCCAGCTTGAATTATCATTCCTAATAAATGTAGAAGCCATTAACTATCTATGCTTCTTTTCTGGATGGAATATCGGGGAAAAACTATACGTTTTAGTCACCGAGTAAAGATCTTGCTGATTAAAGCTGCCACAAAACCAGATGTCAACTGTGAGGGAAAATAAATTGGGGTGGTGACCCCACAGGCGTTGGCATTGCCACAAACTGGTTCCTCTTCGAGGCTGACCCATCCAGAACCACTAGCACAGCGGGAATCGGGCTATTAATCAGAAGGTCACTGGTTTGATTCCCCGGCTGTGCCAAATGACGTTGTGTCCTTGGGCAAGCCACTTCACCCTGCTTGCCTCGGGGGGAATGTCCCTGTACTTACTGTAAGTCGCTCTGGATAAGAGCGTCTGCTAAATGACTAAATGTAATGTAATGTACAGTCCACTGCAGTCTCAAAGTAGAACGTGGGGTCTAAATAAAGAAGGCCTTTGGGATGTTCCAACGACCACCAACCAAACAGAACAGAACACAGTACCGAGGGATAATACCAATGGAAAAGTGAATGGGTTGGCAACAGTGGAAAAAGACTGAATCAAGAGGAACAAGTAGCTGAACAGTAATTCAACTGTGAAGCCCATGGACAAAGAAGATGCTTGAATTCACCCTCCTCTTCATCCCTGCCATCCCACTGGTATCAGTGATGTGCAGCAACAAAGCTTATTAAACAGGCAACAGTCGAACAAAGGGTTGTAATTCAAACGGCACGTCCTTTGTCATGACTTACAAATGTAAATTCAATGATTCATATACCATGTCATTCGCCCCACCCGCCTCCCTTCTCTCCTGACCTTTTCATCAAATGTCCAACATCTGGAATGCTGTGACATGTGCTGTAATTGGTGCGCGTGTCCTACAGAGGAACAATAGCACACAAATCCATAAATTTGATCAAATCCCGAGCAATTAAGTAAATGAGCTAAGTCGTTTATCTACTGTGACACACTGGGTCCATTAGAGAGGATAATTCACCCAGTTGATGGGTGATAACCTCCGTGCCTGCTGCAAGTATGTGGGAGGAGGGGAGATGGGGGAGAGGGAAGGTGCGTCGCTGACACTCTCTACCAACCCCATCGCCCTGAACCTACTCTAATTTTCTTAGCCATAATTACAATCACACATTTGTTTACCACACCTATCTTCAAACCCACACACGTCAGGAGGGAAGGAAACAAATCTGCTATTAGTGAGTCACTGCCCTTCCCTCGGTCTCTCGGGAATCACGTTTGCAACCAAGGCACGTGAATGTAAATTCTGTATGATTAGATAGGGATCATGGCAG
The DNA here is from genome assembly GCF_054491055.1 of Hypomesus nipponensis. Lineage (NCBI taxonomy): Eukaryota > Metazoa > Chordata > Actinopteri > Osmeriformes > Osmeridae > Hypomesus > Hypomesus nipponensis. Next base: position 3,809,180 of record NC_140387.1, on the reverse strand, counting down.
ACTAATGTCTGCTAATCTGTAGCGGTGCACGTTTACGTCAATGTATACTGTAACGTCTGGCCTAACAAATGCACATGACATCACTAATGGACTGTTAAACTCTTATCACAAGCCCATCTTGATCATATAGCTCCCCAAGACCTCCTTTATCTGCTGTGTAGAGACATCTCTTCAGGGTCTCCTGGCTGGCTTCAGTTGAACATGGATGTGTCCCTTTTCCTTAGCATGTTAGTTATCAACATCCTGATGAGCTACATATGCGATGGGTGATAAACAAAAGCAAACAGCCAATTGCAGCTCCATATTCCTACCTGAGACGTGTACCGTTCAGATCATTACACCGCATTTCTCCTCACAGTAAAAGCTGGGTTTGTGTTGTAGTCCTAAAGTTCACTTTTTGGTTTGGCCATGAAATGGATTCTGCACTAGAAACTGAAGAATTGTATTCAGATGAGATGGACAGGGTAAAATGATAACTACCAAATGATTATTTTGAAGCCTCAGGGTGTTCATGTACAATGTGTTACTGTGGCACAGCAGAATGATTAACTTTGCACATGAAATTATGAAACTGAGCATATCATTTCCTGTTTTTCAATTACAGATTACTCAGAGTGGTGTGGAACACACTGAGAAGACTGTGCCAGAGGATTTAAATGTGTAGTCTCACAGTGTCAGGGACTGTGGACTATGAGAGTACAGCCAATTCAAATATAGCACAGACATTACAACAAACTCTTGGGAAAAAGTTTCCTCGAAAAACTTGATTAATGCCAATCCTATGAGACCACTGGGGCAGCATGGCGTAACTAATACAAACAGTTTCTCTCTGGCAACAAAGTGACCTAGTGCACAAGTGAAACAGTTCATCCCACATTAAATCATATATTAAATCTGTTAAATATATGATTTTATAAACAAACCTTTACATCTACTGTATGTATATAACTGTATACTTTTTAAATATTCTGAAAGCAACCTCATGAATCCAATAGGCCAGATTTAGCTTGGAGTCATCCTGTGTTTATCTTACGAAAACTTTCTTGTGTCATGACAGAGTGACACATATTATAAAATTCCTCATAAAATACCGGAATCTGTGCTTTGTGCAGTTGTGTACGGCTACTTGTACTGAATTACGTCCCTGAAGGAACAGCTTGTCTATTGCACAAATTGTGCAAATTTGAGGAAACTCACTGAGCAAATAATGACATAACACAAGGCAAACATCTACCGCCACAATGAGCACGACGCCATGACAATTCTGAGAAGCGTTTGCTAATTTTGGATCACATGTGTCAGGTGAAGCCTACCATAGGCCTGCTAAATGTGGGTTATATAACATAATGCCTAATATTGTGTTATATAACCCACGTACGAGAGATTGTCTGTGAGAGGGCCATCTAACCAGCCTATACAGATAATCTCAACAAGACCTTAAGACATAGTGCGAGACCACAAGAGACCTATCTTTTGAGACTGCTTCACAAGTTTGCAAGTCTTTATATGTGAGGTTGTGTTGCCACGGCTAACCTAAAGCAGATCAGGAGTTCCCATTAAGTGTGGAAGGAGCCCTCCATGAATATTTAATTATTTAAATTGTATTTATTTATTTATTGATCTATATTATACTTATACTTCTAACATCTACTTGTATTTCTGGATCTCTAAGCTTGACCCCAACCACCCACATGTACCCAAACCAGTGTGTTTGGGCTGAACTTTGACCCAGTCCAAACCTCTATCTCCTGACCCACATTCCAGTGTTTTATCACATGAGAATGCCTTCAGTTTCAATTACTGCCAGCTTCTGCTTCTCAGTCTGAAACAGTCTCTCTCAGAGGAGTGTGGCTGTCGCCAGACTATGTGCCACAGCATTTTTTTTTGTTTACAGCTCTGCAAAACCAAGGCCATGTGAACCACACACATCTGAGCTCCCAGAACACTGAGATGTTTTGTTTTAAAGTAATAGTTTGAATGAAGGAGGGATGTTTGACTCAAACAAATTGTTTTGTCTCTGCATGCCTATCTATCTCTCTCTTTCCACATTAATCTGCTCTAGAATATAACCCGGCCTAGATAGCAATGTGACCAAAATCAGGTCAGAACCTAGTTTCCCTTAGATTGCAGAGCTAAAAGGTAACGTATCTGGACAAAGACATGGTTGACAAAAAGACTAAAGGCTTGTCAATAATCAGAGCAGGTGAGACACAAGCTGTGAGACATTGAACTTGTCTGTTCAGAAAAGCTAAGGGTTGACTCAATAGTCCTTATGGTAAGGTCACTTCTGTCTGTCTTTTTCAGTTTTGATTGTGCATATTATTTGGATCTTGAACTCTTGTATCTGGACCTTGTTGATTGAAACTTTAACACTTTATCAATGCTTTGAAATGACTCACTATCACCCTCATTCTGTATCTGTTATATAGAATGTTTAGAACTGTGCATTCGTGAATACTTGCACCATGTTCAAATGTGAACATCCTTTTGAGACCTGGGAAAGCATTTAGACATGTAAGCCATAATGTGTGCGCAATACTGCCGCCTGCTGTTGATGCAGTGGAACTCCAACCATTGATGTGGGTAAGTCAAAGAAGGCTTCTTTTTTTTAACCAAAGTATCTTTTATTGTCAAGAGAGTTACAGAGAAATATCTGTTCTTCATTTAGTTGACAACGAGCAAAAATATAAACATAAATTTGAGTTGATCGGCATCAGTGGTTAGAGATAGCTAGTATAATCCCAACTGGTGATAGTTCATCCTCACAGCAGTCAGTTTAAAGACACCCTCTCTGTACTCTATGGTCAATTCAAATTATACATTAAAATATATCTAGTTTAATAAGTCTTGCCTTTGTGTCATTGTTTTCGGAGAGAGATCTTCTCTCTTTTCTGTACATTGGGTTGCAGGTGGCATCACGCCACGATGCCATGTGCCTTTGACAAACTCCTGGTTCACTGGTGTCATCTACAGTAAAGTCTGACACTCAGCTGTAAAATATCTTTGGGTTTCTCAACCATAGGTAGAAATAATAGCAGTGACCTCATTTCAACTTTTAAATGGAATTCAAGACGGATGTTAAACCCTCCACCAAACATTTACTTGTAAAAACAAAACGAAACTACACCACACATACAAGAGCACCTTGACATTTTCCATCAATCAAATCGTGCCGTCTCGGGTGTGATACTTCCATCACATTATTCAGAGCCAGTGTGTGATTGTTCTGACTCTTTGTTTATGGTTGAGAATTGGGGGGATGGAGTCAGTGCAGGGGTATGTGGCAAACACAACGATGTTTGTTAATGTTCATGGTGTCTACAGAAGTTTAAGGGGAGGAGCTTAGGGGGAAGGGTCTGAAGTCTATGATCGTTTCCGCCTGCTTTCAAAGTTTCCGAAGTTCACCGGTCTGATCTTCATCTCTGCAAACGGAACCGAATGCTCGTGTCCCTTCCAATGGAACCAGTTGATACCCTATGAGAGGAAGACAACACGACACGTAGCGTTGGTCATTTATCCAATTGCTTATTAAATCATATAGCAAGTACAGTCATAGGAATGTCAGCCTGTAGTGTAGTGTAGTTGATCTAGTCTAGAAATAGGAGCCTGAATTATAGGCACACCAATCCGTACCTTGCTGTGACTGCTGTCGCCGTATTTTCCCATGAGGTTGACGCGATGACAGTTTTTGTACCAGAATGCACCCTTGTAGGACAGGGCGCAGTTGGTGACGGCAATGTCGTTGTCGTTGTCGAAGGTGGAGAAGGGGCGGCCCTGGTGGTAGGTCATGGAGTCACCTAAGAGATTCACAAGAAGCATCCCAGTGAAGGGTGAATATATATATATATATATATATATATAACGAAAACAATACACTGTGATCGACCGTTTAACTACAGTTCGATTACAGGTCAGGCTTCTTCAGGTCTGGTTGCAGTGTGAGTCGGGCCTACCCGCAGTTCCGCTGTAGGTTCCTATGTGGACCTTGTATCTGGAGCGAGGCTCTGAAATGGTGAACTTGTCATATTTGGCGTACACCTCCTCCCCTCCATCCCTCAGGTCCACCCGCAGCTCGTACTGGCCAGCGGACGTGATCTTGTGGAGGTTGGCAAGACCTGAGGCACCAACGAAGAAGAAGGGGGGGTGGGGGGGGGGGGTGGTGAGGAACAAATGGAACCAGGATGAGATTGCGAAGGAGGGGATGGGTGGTTCCGGGGGGAGGGGTTCTCACCAAGCCAGAACTCATCGTTCATGTCACCGAAGCCAGTGGTGTAGTTTTTCCAGTTCCTAAAGAACTCCATCTTTCCATTCTGCCGCCTCACGAACACCTAGAGAGAGGATTGCATCAACAACCACGTACACGTCCGAGTGAGTAACTCACTCTAAGGAAACCGACACTAACATAGGGTTCATATGGTGAAATACAGCCCAGAAGTTGTCCCTTTAACAATCTACAAATGTCCCAGGCTCATCTAAGATGGTGTTGCTCACCATCCATCCTCCTCCGTCCGTGGTCATGTCACAGTACACCTGTATGGGCTGGCTCTCATCTCCACCAAGGTAGATGGTGTACAGACCAGAGGTGGTCTCTCCATTTAAGAAGGCCTGGGCGCAGTCTTTGGGTAGTCTGTACAGCACTCCAACTAAGCACACAAACACACAGATTAAGGTACAGAATATACAGTATGCATATATTTACACATACATTTATTTATACATTTTTGTGCAAAGGTCTTAGGCACCAAAAAAAAAACAATCTAAAATGAATTACGAAATAGTTGGAAACATTGCCTCAACATTGCACTTTCAGACTGAAATACAGAAGACAAAAAAAATCTATATTAAACATGATATTCATGTAAAATCGGGTGCCTAAGACAGTTGCGCAGTAATGTGTGTGTGTCTTTACTGGTGGTGAAGACAGTGTTGACTCGACGACTCCTCTGGGCACCAGCGATGGCCTGCAGTCTGACATTGTATTCTGTGGATCCTGTGAGCTGGTTCATACTGTACGATCTGGCTGTAGGGCTTAACACGACCTCCTGTACACACACACACACACACACACACACAGAATATGTAGAACACACACACACACACATGTACACCGAACCCAAACAAGCGCACAAACGATTACCAAACTAAACAAACGCAACAAGAGCAAATGGAAATCCACGTGTTCGCGACACGTGTGATTTTAAGTGGGCTACGGCGAGACACAGACCCTGACGATGCCGTCGGCTGACGAGAAGGTCAGGACGTAGCCTGTGATGGCGGCGAGAGGGGGCTTCCAGGTCAGGGTGGCGCTGTCCGTCACGATGTCACTGGCTGCCAGGTCGGTGGGAGCGTCCACATCTTAAATCACATCAAATCAAATCTAAATGTATTTGTATAGCCCCTTTTTTTTTTTTTTTACAAGCAATGCCACAGAGGGCTTCACGTACGCCCATAGATCTGCCCCTCAACCAATCTAAACCCTCAAAGAGGCTAAGATGAAAGCCACCGCCTGAAGGTATCCAGGGAACAGTGCTGCCTCATCTCTATGTTCGACATGCGTAAGAACATCACTAATAGGATTTAATCCCGAGTTTAAAATGGACATCTTAACTCGGTCCCATGCTTAGTATGACCAAACGGAATACACCTTCTATTCTACCTGACAAGCCTTACTGAGATTTTAGAGGAGTGTCCTGGAAAATGCTTGAACTTTCAGAAGGCCGACAGGAAGTGATATGAAGCTCTTACATTTACATTTAGTCATTTAGCAGACGCTCTTATCCAGAGTGACTTACAGTAAGTCAATACAGGGACATTCCCCCCGAGGAAAGTAGGGTGAAGTACCTTGCCCAGGGACACAACGTCATTTGGCACGGCCGAAAATCAAACTGTCAACCTTCAGATTACTAGTCCAATTCCCTAACCGCTCAGCCACCTGACTCTTCCTGTGAGGGCTCACCTGTGGTGAACTCCGTGGTGGCCGGAGCGCTCTTCTGGGCATCCCTCATGGCGTGGACCCCCACGGTGTAGTGGGTGGCAGGAACCAGGGAGCCCATCTCAAACTCCACCGTGTTCCCAGAGACATGCTCGATCACGGGGGACACTGCAGAAAACAGGAGCCCCACAGCAAGGTTACAGCACCTGCCGACCTACAACCTACGCATGTGACGTATGTGTATTGTGTGGCGTGTACCATGGCTCTGGCAGGACATTAGGTGCATTTGTTTTGAACTGGGCACTGTCACCTGATTCTGCACTGTAGGTAATGACGTAGCCGTCCACTGTGGCTACAGCCGGTTGCCATAGCAGCAGGGCTGACGTGGCTGTGACGTTGACAGCAGCCAGACCCTGGGGTCTGTCCAGAGCTGAAGACACACAAGCACGCACACACACACACAAACAAATTGAAAACCACTATCAAGTGGTATACAGCGTATATTTTAAAGGCAAGGCCTTGAAGACATCAATCACAGAAACCATATCATGGGATGCTAAGGATAGCCATGCCTCCTGCTAAGAACAAAGCCTAACCGACATGTTGGTGCTGACAGTTATGAATAACCTTTATAGACTTAATACAACATTTGAAACCTTTGTGCATGATAACAGGTATGTTGAAACGTATCGCGTATTCAACCTGGAATCTCACATTAGACTCTCTTTGTGGTCCTGTTTGCATTGTTCACATGCATCTTCAAGTGATAGGAATGCAGGCCGTCCTGCTTACCTGTGGTCACTGTTTCTGTCCCTGGGTCACTCTCCTCCAGGCCCTTCACAGCTATCACCGTCACCTGGTAGGTCACACCCGGAGTCATGCTAGGAAGCAGGGCCTTGGACTCTGTCCCATCAGCAGTCACTGTCAATGGACTACCTGGGAATGGGAGAAATCATCAGTGTTTGTCTGCACACCATTACAACCAGCATTTACACCCCGTGTGAGTTTTGGTAGTACAGTGTGAATGGCAAAACGAGGGAGGAAACGTGTCATTTGAGTGTCTTCACTAGGGGGCAGACTTGGTGCAAAAATGTGTTGAAGTCTGGTTTTGTCTCTGGCTGTGATGTAGCACAGTGGTTCTCAATCCTGGTCCTCGGGACCCCCTGCCCTGCACGTTTTAGATGTTTCCCTCCTCAAACACACCTGATTCAAATTAAGCGTTGTTATCAGGCCCATTTATTTGAATCAGGTGTGTTGGAGCAGGGACATATCTAAAACATGCAGGGCAGGGGGTCCCAAGGACCAGGATTGAGAACCACTGATATAGCAAACCCACCTCCCATGAGTGGTAGGTAGATGATGCGATAGCTGTCCACTCGGGTGCGTGGCATGGTCCAGTGAACCACGGCTGACGTGTCGGTCACCTCTGAGAAGTGTATTCCCCTTGGAGAGGCCATGCCTGACAGTGATTGGGTGAAGTGAGGGCAGAGACACAAACAAAGAAAGAGTGAAACTAGGCCTATTTGCGTTGTGTATTTTGTAGGCCAATAATTCACAAATCAGCGCTCGTTGGTTGCCCCCTAAACAAATTCAAATGTATATTTACTTAATTTTCAGTGACAAGGCAAGTAGTCACTTAAAACGTATTAACCTGGGTGACCCTGGAAATTAATTTCTGAGGGACACCGCTTACATGGAATAACACAAACGAAACAGTTCATCCATCAGAGAAAAGTGAAACAACGTCACGATGCATAGCACATGCACGTGCTCTCTCTTGGATACCTGTTCGGGCAACACCAAACATTGATTGGGAGCGCCGTTCCAGAGTGACGCCAAAGAGTTCGATTTCATACTCGGTGCCACCGGTAAGGCCCGTTAAAACCTTGGTTCTCTCGTCACCGAAGGCGTTGAATTCCTGCGGATGCGTTGTCTTTCTGATGTCTCTGATTTTGATGACGAATCTGTCAAACAAGTCTTCGCCAGCTGTCCACGCGAGTTGGAAACTCTCATCTGTGATGTCCGAGACGAACATGTGCTCCACTTCTGGCTCTGCCTCTAGTTGAAAAGGGAATATAACGCTGATATTTTCCGGCACCATAAGGAGGATTGGACGGTCGTTCAAGGCGAAGGCAGACGGACGGAGAACGGTGAGTGAAACCTTTGGAAACGGGTAATGTAGTTCCCCAATACCCAAAAGACAACGGCTAGGCCTCAAAAGCCGCCGCCACCACCACCAAACATGCTTCCAAGATGGCATTAGTTTTAGACAGCGCACGGTATTGCAAAAACAAGTTTGTGAGTGTATTAAATAGACAACGTTTTTTGTGTGTACGTATCTTTATTGAAATCAGTCAAGAAGTGCTCATCCATTTATGTGCACTAGCTAGTTCTGTTGCAAAAGGATTCCGCAAACAAGGTTAACCCATATTCCACATGCTCTTCAAGACCAGCCCTGGTGCATTCAATGCATTCAAAGATCAAGAAACAATGAAAGTTTAAATCGACTGACATCCCATGCTAAAGATGTCATGTAGATTCCCTGTGTTTTCCAGCTTTTCCCAACCTTGATTCTAATCTGTTCTACTGCATGTCTTACGTTTTATAGTGGACACAGACTGGTCAATATGCAGTCCGATAGTTTTGGGAGCTACATGAGGCAATATAGTCTGGAAACGCAATCCAAGGTCACACCATGCAGTGATGTGTCCTTTTGAAAGGCGCATCCTTTACTCTGTCTCTACATCTGAGGGAAAACACAGTTTTAAAATATGAAAACAAACAGGTATGTGCTTGCTCATATTTTGGAGAAGGGAACAGGTGAGCACCAGGCATGTCTGCTGGAACAAAAGCTGCAATCAGAAAGTACAGGCAAGATGAGAATGTGCATCCAGGGAAGATGATCAGTTGAAAAAGTAAAGAAGTTGTTCTGGAAGAAAGACAAATGTTAGAGGAGGTGAGTTGTGTTGTGTTGAGGTCTCCCCACCAAAGAAGGGTTATGGATATATTTTAGGCAACATGGCTTTCAACTGCTATGCATTGTTCCAAAGGGTGGATAGAGAAATCAGTACAAATTCAAATTCAGATTGCACGGTCGCAATGGGGGGGGGAAAGATGACGCTCACGATGCGTGCGATGGAGAGACCTCGTCGCAGAGGATTGAATCTCGGAACATCCAAGCGCGATTCGTGACACGTTTCCCGGGCCTATCTAGACTTACAGTAGGCTTGCAGGCAACGATTCAGCCCCCTCACAGTGCAGTGTGTTCGGTACCTGTCACAGCCACTGTAGTCAGAGGCCGAGAAAGAAGTCCAGACTTGGACACCCCGGTCAGCTTGACCTCATAGCCTATGCCAGTGATCAGACCCCAGACATCCAGTTGGCTCTGGTTGCCCGGGACTGAGATCTCCTGGGGCTCCAGCAGCCAGCCCGAGTCCGAAATCACTATCTGAAAGTGGCTGAAGCCGCCACCAGGAGTCCCCTCCTGTTGCTCGCCAGTCTCCCAGGAGACACGGAAGCCAAATGGGGTTACGTCTGAAACGGTCAGGTTTTTCACTGTGGGAAGCGGAGCTGGAGGGGTGGAGGGGAAGGGGGGGGGGGGCGGGGTTGTTTTGGAGGAGGAGAGGGATGTGGGTGAAGGATGGGAGGAATTAGGCATGGTGAGAATACTTATGATACTTGATGTGTGCAATGATTGCAAAAGAAAAACCTTTTTTTTTGGCAGTTAACCCAACACTTTTCTGGTGTATTAAGTAAAGCTAACCTAAATCTCAAATAATTAATCCAAAGTTTGAGGTTACTTTCACAAACTGTGTCTTTGTTTGCATGTTTGGACCAATATTTCATGCTTAATTTTAACACGATGAATGGAAATTGGCAATATTTTACAGCCCAAACTGTGATGTTACAGAATGACTTGAACCCTGCTACTGCATGTTATTAGAGTTGTAGATGTGAGTAAATGACGTAGTACCTGTGACCGCATTGGTTAAGAGAGAAGGGGTATGGTGGCCATGAGAGATACCATACAGCTCAATGTCATAGGCAGTGTCATCCTGGAGACCGGTGACGGTCACGTTCCGGACCTGGCCCGGGGGCCGCAACACTAGTGTGTCAAGCAGCTGCTCCTTGTCACTGACCCGGATGACAAAGCCATCAAAGTGGCCTGCCACTTTGCTCCAGGAAAGGGTGAGGTTATCTGGGTTTACATCGGACACAGCTATGGCGCTCAACTGTGGGACAGGTTCTGGACAAAAGAGAATATGTACAATTTAATCTGAGGCGAGAGATTGGATGAGAGACAACTTTCTATGTGGGTTGACCCCTTGTCTTGGGTAGTAATACTATTTTAGAATAACTTAGGTTGTACTCTGCGTGCAGTATGCAAATTCGGGGGGTAGAAAATTCGTACTCAAAGTCTGAACAGAAAGCATGCTCTCCAGTACCTGTGGTAGCTACAGCGAACAGGGGCTTTGTGTTACGGCCGCCAGAGCTGGCGTACAGTTTAATGTTGTAGGCGGTGCTTCCTTTAAGCCCTGTCATGACTGTGGATCGGGCTTCCCCGGGGAGAGCACGCCCCATGGCCTTGGAGGGCACAGCAGACTCTCTGAGCTCTACTACAAAGTTATCAAATGTCTGCTCCCCCGTTCTCCAAGATAGGGATAGTCGGTCTGAGGTAACATTAGATACAACCAGTCTGGACAAGTCAGGCTCCGCAGCTACAGAAAGAGAGAACAGCGTAAGTGTTTGTTTGTTTATATTTTGTAAGCGCTATTGCTTGAGTCAGATTCGTCTAGTGGGTTTAACTTACTAAAGGGTCATCTAAAGGGTCATCCCTTTTTCTTTCAGTCGCAAAAAATCTATTAACAGTATAGTCTGATGTAGAGAATCACACATCCCGACCCAGATGTAAACAAATTGAACACTAAAGAGAAAATACCTGTTGATGCAACAGTACTGACAGCTTTTGTTCGCGATCCTTTGACAATCCCATAGAGGTAGGCTATATAGTCAGTGCTGGGCCTTAGCCCTGTGAGGTCATGGGACATTGCATTGTGGGATATGTTATGTTCTTCTGGTTCGCTCAGCCAGCTTGAGTCAATAACTTCTAAGATGTAACCATCCAACAGTCCATCAGTGCCATTCCAGGAGATGGAGAAGCTCTCAGATGTTAAGTTAGACACATAAAGATTGCCAACCACTGGCTCGCTCACTAAAGAGAGAAACAGTTATTGGATTGTTATATGAGCCAAGGGGTGCATCATAGCCGAAAAGTAACTAAAACGCTAACTCTTATCGTAATTCGTTGGCTAGTGTGTGACTCGGGTACATGTGCAGTGTCACAGTCGACTCACCTCCCTCTTGCAATCCCTGATTGAAAATAATTTAAGTAAAAGAATAAAAACATGCACATAGTTCAATTCATAAACGGCACAATCGTCTTCAACACATCTAGAGCAGGGGTTCCCAAACTTTTGTGGGGCCAGGGACCCCTACAGGGTGAACATTTTCCAAGGACTCCCCCATAATCGTAACACCCATTCAGCATACCCTTTGTGCTCTTAACTGGACACAATATGTTTGTTTTATTGGTGCAAATGGTCCCCATCTGTAGAATAGATTATATATTTTTCAAGTTTTATAGCCTGGCTGCCAGTCCAACTAAAACAAAAGAATTTGGTCAGGAAGTTGGGTCTGGGGAAGCTCAGTTGGGGAAAACGTATGTCCGAACAGGAGCTGTTCGGACCAATGAAATTGTCAGGGCGGGTTTTATACGATGATGGACAGATGATAAACAGTAACGTAATCAACCACGTCACCAAAGAGCGCTTGGGTTGAATTTGTTTTCAACAAACAACATATTACGTTGCTCTGATTGGTTGTAGGCCTATCCAATTGAGCGAAGAGGCATTTGTTTTACGAGTTCGGTTGAAACACGCCCCATACTCACAGCCCAACGGAGAGTTATCAGACTATATCAGATATTCTGACTAGATTTATGAGTATGACAACATCAGGCTACACTTCTTAATGATACAGCACCATTTTCCAATGTTATAATTTATGGCAAATTATTTTGCGGACTCCTTGGCTAAGGTTCCCGGATCCCACTTTGAGAACCACTGATCTAGAGTACCTTGCCAACAGATCTTTTTTGTAACTAGACAGAAAGACAAAAAGGAAAACACTGACAGCGAAAGTGAAAGTGAAAGACAGTAATGCCAGAGTGATAAAGACAACAGGTTTGACATGGTGATAGAAAGTGGACCCCCTATGCTTCCCAACTCCTGTACGCGTTAATGTAAAAATTCTGTCTAAAAGAAAAGCGATCGCAAGGTAGCACATTTCCAGAAACTTCCAAAAGGTATGTTAGCAACATATAGGGTTAATGATGATAAGAGTATTGGAACAGCAATTACGCAAGCAATGGAATTGAAAATGAGACACAAAGAAAAGAACATGCTGTGAAAACATTCACTATTGTGTTAAAAACATGCTCATCTTAATCTGTGGTCGCATAATAGGTAATGGGTAATAATAACATTCTGCTGGAATACCAGGTGTTAAATTACTAATGATTTCATGTTGAAAATCATAAAACACATAGTTGAATCAAATTTTCTACCACCTGGTAATTCCAACATGGATTTAGTTTATTACTAACATTACCTCAGAATAGGAGTAAATGTCAGACATTATTAAAAATCTGCAAGAGCCTTCCTGTTTCTTTGCAATGCAATCCCAGTAACTCTCACACTACAACTAGTACACAACAAGAAGTGTCAACTCATCAAGTGCGTCATTGGACACTTAGTTCAGGCACGTTCTCAACAAGCAAATGAGCCGTCAGAGTTAATGATTCCCCAGAGGAAGGAGGATGAGATGAAATGAGATGAATGGGCACGCACTCTCTAGTGGGTTGGGGTTGGTGAATGTCGGTTGTCGTTTTGTTTTTCATTTTGCAATCATTGCAGCACATCACATCAAAACTCACCACGATGCAGGGGATAGTAGGGAGGGGCTTCATGCACTTGGGTAATGGGATGAGGTTGGAGGAGGGAGCAGCAGTAGGAGGTCACTTGTGGGTTGAGGACCCAGCACCCTAGCTTTTCTCAGCAAGACTGACACAGTGGCTGGAGGGTGAAAATGACACGAGATGGTCGGTCAAGACCAAGAACACTCGTTGCCCGGGTGTTGGTGATGCAGTTGGGTCAGCGTTGACTTGTGAGGTGGGGTGTGTCAATGTGAGAAGGAACTGGATGGAGTGCTTGGTGTGTTTTTGTATGCGTGTGATTCACCACCAAAGACCCCGACTGGAAGGGAAAAGAAATGCGGTCAAATGTCACACAGGGAAAGAGTAAAGGAGGAGTTCGAAACGGCAGGAAGTGAGGACGAAAAAAAAAAAAACCCTGGAACGGCTCTTTTGGTGGCAGGTACCTGTGGTGGCCTCTGCATACACAGGCTCCAGGAAGGAGCCCCGGTGTAGGCCGTACAGACCCACCAAGTAGCTGGTGTTGGGCCTGAGCCCGGGGATACCCAGGCTGAAGGCGTCCCCGGACAACGTGAGGTTTTGGCTTTCCGAACCTCCGTCCTGGTTCGTCAGCTCTAGGACAAAGCTCTCAAAGTCCCCTTCCTGGGGACTCCAAGACACAGTGAAGCTGTCCCAGGTTATGTCAGAGACGGTGAGGTTCACCACCTGGGGCTTCAGCTCCTCTGGGAGACAAACAGATTAGAGGGGAGTCAATGACGGGTGTAATGACATTTTTTGCTTAATTGTTTCCAGGTCGCATGTTGTTGGAGGAACGTTCTTAGTCAGAGATCAGAATCATGCCACAGAACAGAAACACACAGACGGATGAAAATGATTGAGGATGGAAAAGTTGTCAAGTATTGGAGATTAACGCTACAGAAATCCCTCAGAAGTGATGTCTGGATTAGTCTCCGAAGACTTAGCAATGCATTCATGTATTACAAATATTATTTGGGTAATTGTGACTGCTTTCGTTTGTAGCTATGATTTTTTTTTTATACAGGCAGAGCTCTTGGTGATGATGAATATTGAACCCACACTGTAGGCAGAAAACAATAAATACACAGGAACAAACTTAGACGAAGGATGAAAAGAGAGATGGGATGATGATGGGAAGTCTGTTACAGGGGTTATCTGCTCCATATACCTGTGTTGGCAAAAGCTGTGAGAGGCAGAGATCGCTGCCCCTCCACCATCCCATACAAAGTAACCTCATAGTGCGTCTCAGGGGACAAGCCTTGAACGTGGACCTTCCTCACACCTCCCGGCACTGTTACCCCGTGAGCTTGCGCCTCTCCTGACAGAGCGTTCAGCTCCACCACGAAGCGATCAAATGTCCGCTCAGGTGCAGCCCAGTCTAGGCTCAGGCCATTGGGGGTCACGCCAGTGACCTGAAGTTCCCCCAGCCCATGCGTATCCATGCTTGAGCCCTTCGGTTCGGAGGTAAAGCTCCCAGAAGGAGGTATGTGGGATGGAGTGGTCAGGGCTATGAGTCTGGGACTGATAGCTCCAGCTCTTTTATCTGGAGCGGGCTGGAGAGTGGAAACGTCCTTGACACTTAGAGCAATTACGTCAGGTGAGGTAGACTTGGGTGCTAAATGAAAGTACATTTTAAAAAAAGGAGTCAAATGTTATTGTATTGTTATATCTGAGGATCAGAAGACAAAACATGAGTGGTTGAACCTGTGGAGAGATCTGGTTAAAAAGACCAGGTGACGCTAAATATGAAACATAAAGTAGACATCAAACCATAGAGTATTAAATCAAGGATATAATCGACTTTCCCTAAACCTTTTTGAGTTTTGTCTGTATATTTATGGCTTTTATCTTTTTGTCACCATCTACAGGGATGCTTTTGACTGTTCCTGGACGTCTAAGGTCATAGACATCCACATGCATTCTACGCTTAAACTGAGCAGGTCATGCATTAATGGCACCTGAATCAGCACCATTAATTTTGAAGGTTCCGAGTAGTCCACCAAGGCAGAAGTACTTGGTACACTTCAAATGGATGAATAAGCCATGCATTGCCAAAGGTATCCTCAAAATCTGTACTGGAACTACCGGGGCTGAGATGTTGTTGTCGAGGAACATCTGTGGAAAAACATGTCAACGGAATAGCAGGCAATGAGTGGAGTTTGATGGTTTTGTTCTTTGTCGGCACAGACCTTTTAGATAGCATTGGTTGCTTTTAAAAGCTCAAATGAAGGAGGATGTCTGGATATACATTCGAATTAGATTGAATTACAAATCCAATTCAACTCAAATCCCTTCGATACACAAAGGTGAAAAATACTTTGCCACCGACTCATAGACTAAAGTATGCGGGGCGAATGACTGCATGCCATAGTGTGTTTTCTGTGGCCGTAATCTTGTATTTCCTCCTTGTATTTGAAAAATAATACTGTCTATGCCATGATCCTGTATATGCAGCATGCAAATTATAATGAGATGATTTCTTAAAAAAAAAAAAAAATCTTCATGCCATGCTCAGAGCTTTTCTGTAGATGTTCAATCGTCCTCATGCAGACTTCTTCATGGCTTTGCTTTGAACAAGTCCAATTTCTCTAGGATTCGAACCCAACAAAACGCTCATCCTGGTCGCATGTTGAAAACGTCCAAAATCAACAGAGCAAGATGTCTAAAACATGCAATCCAAATCAAAGCAGATACCTGTAACTGCAACTGCTTCAAGCGGTGAGGACCTTTGGTTATTGGTTACTCCGTAAAGTTTTATTCGATATTCTGTGGATGCCTTCATGCCTTTGATTACAGCAGTAGTGGCATCACCGTGGAGACGAAGCTCTTTCATATCATATAATCCCAGAGCGTCTCTACATTCTACGGCATAGCTATCAAACACAAAGTGTGCCTTTGGTTCCCATGAGAGGTCAAATCCAGTGGATGTTACACCTGAGACAGTCAGTGGTCCGAACTCATCCGCAGACCCCATCTCAGAGGACTGGGGATCTGAGGCGTCTAAAGACACAAAGTTAATGATATTGTCCTCCGAGCCAGTGGGAGTTGTGAGCTCAGGGACCGGGTCGGCTAAATAAAATGTAATTGAGGCTACAAGAAAAACACAGAGGCACACGTGTAAGGGGAAGCAAGACGTTGAACATTCTGTGCAGCTTTCCGAACTCTTATTGCTGACCAGTGCTTTTCAGATCTCCCTCAGGTGTAAATCACCCTACTGCACTGGATCCCAGCCATGGAGAATTCCAGATTCCGCTGTCAAATATCGGAATGCATGAACTTCACTCCCAAGAGCTGTTGTTGTGAAATGTATTTACATTGGAAAAAAGTTGCATCAGAAGAAATGGAACATGTGTTTTTTAACATGTATTTCTACATGAAAACCCTTGACAAACAATTGACACGATCCACAAGGATGGCTCATTATACAATTTCCTTCAAGACCAAAAACAATGCTTTTGAGAACCCAACCGGAAAGAAGGTTTGTGTCGGCTGTGAAAACAGTCTGCTGTGGTCACACTCACCTGTGGAGGCAGATAAAGTGGCAGGTGCACTCTTACTGGGTCCTCGCTCAGCAGTCAGATTGATGGTGTAGATCATGCCAGGAGTCAGGTTGGTCAGGACATAGCTGGTGGCTGTTCCAGGAACCTGCACCTCCTCCCTCCGCCCAGCTCTGGAGATGTACACCAGCGTGTACGAGCTGATCTTGGCCCGGGGTCTTTTCCACACCAGAGTCATGGTAGTCTCTGTGGACTCGCTCATCTCTAGGTCTTTGGGTGCGTCTAGGTCTGTTTTGGAGAAATGTTTTCTTTAGTGTGCAGAACTTTATTTCGCTTTAATTATTGAATGTGCAGCAGTAAAAAAAAAAAACAAGACAAACAAAAATGTCTGTCAGTTATACCTCTGTCCCATCCAAGCTTTGTTTTATTTCGAGGGCGTGTTTCAGACAAGTCATAAATCACAGATGCATGTTTGCTTCTCGCACGGTTGTCATATTCTGGTGTGCGTTATATGCTGGAGCACCTGTTGGTTCATGTGTTTGTTCGTATGTGAAGAATGGGAATTTGGACAGCTGTTTTTACTGAGATTCTCACCAGTAGCTGCGTTCGTGGTGGCAGGAAGACTCTCTCTCTCCTTCTTCACACCGGTCACTCCTATCCCATACTCGGTGCCTGGCTTTAGTCCTGCAGTACGGACAAAGACAAGGAATCTTAGAGGAAACATTGTTTGGGGATTTTTACGTCCATATTTTCTTTAATACTTAACTTATAAACCCCAACCCCAACTGAACAGTCACACACCGTTCCTTAAAAAGACAGAACTCTTCTTCGTCAGTCTGTAGTATGTGTGTTTGAATGCCATCTAAACTTAACTCATTTGGATTTTAAGTAATCCATTTTTGTGGATCTTTACATGACATTACATTTAGTCATTTAGCAGACGCTCTTATCCAGAGCGACTTACAGTAAGTACAGGAACATTCTCCCGAGGCAAGTAGGGTGAAGTGCCTTTCCCAAGGACATTTCCAATTCCCCTAACTGCTCAGCCATCTGACTCCCATTACACATCTGTGTATATGGTGCGCTTAAGTGTTTCCACTCGCACAGAAGGTGTGTGTTTGTCCGTAGGCCTCACCAGTGATGGTGGCCCGGGTGGTGTCTCCAGGGTTCCGTGGGATGAGTTCTTCGCCGTGGGAACCCCCAGAGAAGGGTTTGTACTTGACCCTGTAGCTGTCCACATCTGCCTGGCTGTTTCTCCACTCCAGGGTGATGCTGTTGTCTGTCTGGCTCAGGGGCTCCAGCTCCTTGGGGGAATCCAGATCTGGAGTGAAAGGACACGAGGCATAAGTAGCACTAGTAACCTCACCCTCTGAGTTCAGTTAAAGTTACTCCAGTGAAGTTGGACGTTTTCGATCAAATTGAAATGATTACAGGGGATTTTCTAGCAAAGCAAATCCCACCCAAACCTACCTGTGGTGAAGGTTTCAAAGACGGGCTCGCTGGTCATATCTCCTCTCCCGGATGTCAGAGAGATCTCGTATTCTGTGTCGGGGCTTAAAGCTTCAATGTTGTACTGTTTATCCGCAGGTGAGAGCTCCACGCTGGTCCTCTGGGAGGCGTCTGAGCTGGGCCCGTAGGACACGGTCAGTGAGTCCGGCTGGGCCACGGGCCGGGACCAGGCGACCAGGGCGGACGAGTCCGTAACGTCCTTCACCTCCACCTGCTGAGGTCCGTCGATCCCTGGGAGCGAGGCGAGATGCGCATAAGACGACGTAAGTGACAACATGCAAAACGTTAGGAGACTGAGTGAGGTCCGTGTTCATCTCTGTGTTTTTAATGATTGAGGATTAAATGATGTAGCTAATGCATAAATGTCTGGCCCAGACCACCGGGCAGGAAATGGATCACTTAAGTCACCTACCTCGTTTATCATTTTTGATAGCTGTAGTGAATTGCAGTCTGTGCAAATAAATTACCTCAAATTTGGATCGAAGTCCATCAACAAGGAATTGTAAACTAAATGGCTTTTCCATGAAAAAGGAGGGTGTTTAGTCTGGCAATACATACTTGCTCTGTCAACAAAGAGAGGCATTTGTCCATGTAATGTATGGGTTAATGGTATGTAATAAAAGTGAAGGTAAACGAAGGCAGGAGCTCATTTCAAGGTTCGTTGAGAAACAAAGATATGTAAGCTGGACTGACATTCAAGTTTTTCCCCTCCTGCTAGCGGACTGTTAAATTGAACCGTGTGAAACGGCAGTGGGGGATTAGCAAGCAAAAGAAAAAACACAAAAAATGGCCTGCTATGACTTGACAGTGAAACTGGGCCATGCCGTTGGTTTACTGTCTGCTCCTGTGATTTGCGAGGCAGATCCACCCAGGGGGATGTCGATTGTTGCCAGGCTAAGTAGGAGGAGGACATTATGCTCTTATTTCCTGTCATCTGTTATGAGTTTGATAGTAAATTACTGCGTTAATGTGTTAAATTCAGTTTTTCAGTATTAGGTGTATCATTTAACTGATTTGGTGTCTGTAATTATTGACAAAACACTGTCTGACTACATTTTCATTTGGTCATTTAGCAGACGCTCTTATCCAGAGCGACTTACAGTAAGTACAGGAACCTTCTGATTACTAGCCCGACTCCCTCACCGCTCAGCCATCTGACTCCCTGACTGTGGGTGGAGATGGAAAAACACTCACTGGTAGTAAACGTTTTGGTTAACTGGGGTCCTCTGGTGTTGTTTTTGACGATGCCAATGGAGACTTTATACTCCTGACCAGGTCCAAGACCAGTCTGATCAAATGTAGTCTGAGCGGGTGGAAGCGTGTTCAGGATTTTCCCATTTTCTTCTTTCTGGAAGTTCAGAGAATAAAGACAGCATTATTTTTTGTGGTTATACTTGCGTTCCTGAAAAGCGTGATGAAAAGAGTCTGGGTACATGATCAACATTTTATGACTATGTTGAACTGCACAGAAGGACTGGAAAAGGACCGCAAACCAAAAAACACACTGAGCTTAACCTGTTAGTCAGAAACCACCTTTGTGCTTAACAAGTTACAAATATCACTGTGAAAACGAACATGGCGACAATAAACAGGGTCTGCATTTTGTCCCTGGAGCTTGCCAACCACCCAAAAAAAAAAAGGTTATACACATACAGCAGGATCTCCCTGTAGTGACATTTGTACATTATAACAGGCTGACATTGAAGCATGCCACTGCACCCAGGATATGTGAATAGCCTCCTCTGTATTGTACCGGTTAGCACACTTTCACTGAAGGCAATAAGCTGCAACCTAGCATGGCCAAAGAGGTCGTAAACAGGATTGGTATCAGCCGCAAATATGCCTTTCTTGTCCAGAATAACAACCGGTCTCCTCCTCCTCCCCAATGATCCCTGCTGTTGTGTGATATTCTGAGTTCCAAATCTGAAGGGGAGTCATGTGGAGAGATGGAAGACACTGACCGTGTTTTGGATTTGGAGCTCCCAGTTATCAAAGGGAATGTCCAGCTGGTCCCAAAGCACCTCCACGGAAGTCTCCCTCACCGACTTGAACTTCAGACCCTCTGGCTGGGGGATATCTGTCAGGGAGGCAGCAACAAGAAATACCGACTCAGAACCGAATGTTGATGCACTGTAAAAAAAAAAACGTACGTCTAATTGAGTGTGAAAATCATGTTTTTATATTTTTAATCGACCACGACTCGTTTCTAGTATACATTTCTTATCACGTGACATAAGTAAATACATTGTTTTAGGATATTTTCTCAATGCAAAGGCAGCCAAATGTACTTTTGTTTTAAGCATAAACATGCTCATAACTAATACCCATGCACTTTGTCAGGGTTTTTTTGCAGCGTACAAGCCACAGTAGAAACACTAATAGTACTCACTAATGGGGGTCAGATGGCTAAGCGGTTAGGGAGTCGGGCTATTAATCAGAAGGTTGTTGGTTAGATTCCCGGCCGTGCTAAATGACTTTGTGTCCCTGGGCAAGGCACTTCACCCTACTTGCCTCGTGGAGAATGTCCCTGTACTTACTGTAAGTCGCGCTGGATAAGAGCGTCTGCTAAATAACTAAATGTAAATGTAGTACTCATATTAATACATTTGCGGATGATAGTATGACACTCTCTACATGGCATAGTGACCTACATGTGGCAACTCTGGCACTAACAGGGATGCTTTTCTTGTTGCTCAGGATGGCGTAGACGTTGATCAGATACTCAATGCCAGGTTCCAGCTCTGTGAGGGTGGCAGACGTCTTGTCTCCTGGTACAGTGAACTCCTGGTACAGTCCTCCTGGGGCTGTAGGCACGTGGGTCACCAGGTATTCTGTGACCAACATGTCGTTTGTCCAGTTCAAGTCCACTGTCTCTGTGGTGATTTCTGTTACTGTCAGGTCCTTGGGAGGAGAGACTGAAGAGAGGTGGAGGACAAGATACATTTTAGTTGGACATTTTTGCCGCTTTCAGTTTCAACCAGAAACTGATGATTTCCACAGACTCACAATCGGCAGGTTTAAGGACCGCCAACGATCTTTTGAGACATAAATACAAACTTGGCATTTTTGTGACATTTAAATGGACATTTGAAATTGAGGATTTTTTTATCACCTTTATGGTCATTTACATATTTCCTCTTATTTGGGTATTTTAGGACATAAAAAGGTGGAAAACCCATTAAGTAAGTGTAAAGTGTAAAGATGCAAGCACAAAATCTATATATTTTTTAAGGAAACCATATACTGTTGCGCTCTCACCTTCCGAGCAATCGTCACCGATGTACCCCTCTTCACAGACACACCGTCCGTCCACGCAACGCCCTCTGTCCTGGCAGTTGTTGAGGCAACTCAGCTCTCCACAGTTCAGTCCCATGTAGCCAGCCTCGCATATACACCTTCCGTTGACGCAGCGCCCTCTACTGTTGCAGTTATCCGGACAGGTGAGAACAGAGCAGTCGAGCCCCGAGTACCCCTCCTGGCAGACGCAGTCACCGTCCGCACAATACCCACGGCCCAGACAGTCATTGGGACACGCCTTCATGCCGCAGTCCTCCCCGTTGAAACCCTCGTCGCAGACGCATTGCCCGTCGATGCAACGTCCGCGGTTCAGGCAGTTGTTGGGGCAGGCCAGCTCGCTGCAGTCCTCGCCGACGAAGCCGGCATAGCACACGCAGCGGCCGTCCCGACACTCGCCGCGACCGTAGCAGTCCGAGGGGCAGGTCTTCACGCTGCAGTCCTCGCCGGTAAAGCCTTCGTCGCACACGCACTGGCCGTTGACGCAGCGCCCCCTGTCGAGGCAGTTGTTGGGGCAGGAGATCTCGGAACAGTCGTACCCTTGGAAGCCTACGTCGCAGGCACACTGGCCGTTGATGCACTGCCCTCTGGTGTTGCAGTTGTTGGGGCAGGCCAGCTGGCTGCAGTCCTCTCCTTGGTAGCCAGAGTCGCAGATGCACATGCCGTTGAAACAGCTGCCTCGCCCGTTGCAGTCGTTGAGGCAAGTGAGCTCGGAGCAGTCTTCTCCAGAGTAGCCGGGGCTGCACACGCACTCTCCGTCCACGCAGGCCCCGCGCCCGTTGCAGTTGTCGGGACAGGTGCGCTCTCCGCAGTCTTCCCCGGTGAAACCTTCGTCGCAGTAGCAGGTTCCGTTGATGCAGCGGCCGCGGTCGTAACAATCGTTGAGGCATATGAGCTCGGAGCAGTCGAATCCGGTCCAAGGCTCTTCGCACCTGCACTCTCCATCCACGCAGCGCCCACGCCCCAGGCAGTTGTTCAGGCAGTCGGTCTGAGAGCAGTCGTCACCGCTGAATCCTTCGGAACAGACGCAGCCTCCACCCTGACACTGGCCGTTCTCTCCACAGTCCACTGGGCAAACTTCCAGAGTGCAATCCTCCCCGGCGAAGCCCTTGAAGCACACACACTTCCCGTCTACGCACCGACCCTGGTCTTGGCAGTCATTGGGGCATTCAGGCTCGCTGCAGTTAGCTCCCTTCCAGCCAGGCTCGCAAACACAACCGCATGACTCTGCGCTGAAGTTGCCACGGCCGTTGCAGAACGGCTTGGTCCCCACCGCACCTAAAACATGCAAAGATGTTCATAAAGACAGGATTCAAACAACAATAAAAAAACTTAAAAAAAACCTTTCATTTACTTAGCATCAATTTGCGAGTCTACCTGTGACCTGAGCACTACAGCACCCAGCATCTCCAGAACACTGGTCCCTCAGCGAGGACACCTCCCCTTCCAGCATCTCCAGCCTGCTGAGGAGGTCCTTCAGGTCTTGATGCCCATCGGAGCAGCCACAGGCCTGCTTGGGGATGTTGATGCGGTGGGTGAAGACGATCTGGTTCTCACCGTCCAGGGTGTGGTCGGTGTTGCGAAGGCCCGAGAACGCAGGTGCATCTCGGGGCTCCAGCTGGCTGCCCCCCGGAGACTCCAGGTCAGCGGAGCACAGAGACCCGGCAGGGACGTTGATGTTGTAGACGTGGTTGAACACCACCGGTTGGTCCAGGCTGGGCAGGGTGATGTTGTCTTTGGGCTGTGTCAGTGTGGCTCGTCGATGCCGAAGCATCTTCTTCACCAGGCCAGTGTGGCTCATATTGATGAGCGCAGTCAGGAGGAAGTAGCCTAGAAGGCTTTTTGGACCCATGATTGTTTCTGTCGCAAAGGTTGCGTTATGTCACTTGCTAGGTTTTGGATATTCCGATGTGTCCTTGTTTTTGGTGTCCTGGAAGGCAAAGAGACAAGGCACACTTTCAACACGGGCGTTAATGTTGCAATTAATTGTAACGTGTTCAAGTGGATGTATGGCTTTTAAACTTGAGGTGTTGGGAGATTGACAGTAACTTGTGCATTGAGTTTGACCCACAGGGGACATCAAGTGTCCTTACGGAATTCATTTACACTTGAACACCTGGGAACAGTCTTGTAACTTTCTCTCTATTACAACCTAGTTTAGCTAACTACAGCAGCAATAAAATGGATGTTCAGGCAACAAGCACGAACATTCCATCGGGACAAGAGGGTTGTAAAATGCATGTCATTACCTTATTAGTAACACCTCTATAATCAGTGGTTTTCTCAGTTCCGCCCACAGTGAAACAATAAAAAGAGTGAGGTAGACTTGACATTGTTCACTAATATCTTGAATAGACTTATCTGGAGGACTTTGTATACTTATATTTCACTAGAATGGAATTAATTAGTTTGCATTTAATGCTGACTCAATACTGAATCGTTGCCTTGAGCCACATCTTATTTTATTGGCCGCTGGTAATCCAGGTGGCCTTAACAGCCGACAAGACAGAACAGACCTGGATTAGAGAGTAAGAGACATCTGTTCGTAAATTCTCTGTGACTTGTTAAATTGATGACATTTACTCTAAAAGTTGTTCACAGCCCATACTTTCCCCCCTTTTATATTCGTTTTGTCATCTTGCTCTACTGTGGTACTTTTTTTCTCCATTCAATCGGAATGGACTGCTGTTTGTGGATAGTTTAGTTTAGTTCACGCCCACTTGCACAGGGCCAGAAGCTGCAGTAACTCAATGTAAATCGTGGGTGAATGTCAATGAGACACATGCACAACCGTGAGGATTTCCACCGGGCCTCTGCACATCTCTAAAATGACTTCATAGGCTGGACACTGAAGCACTGCAATTTGTGGTGGATGGATTGGCAAACTGTGTTTCTCAGCGTGGGAAAGCAGAGAGGGTTTACTGTGCGTCTGTGGTTTACATATGCCCGAATGAGCAGGGATGGGGTTGAGCAGGAAAACACCATCAGTGCAACTTCCAGTGTGTGGTCGAACCGATCTACACATATCAAGCAATATCGGTGGAGTTGATCCCCGCTCTTAGTGAAGGGATGGAATTTGAGTTTGCACAGACTTTAATGGTGGTGGGGGGACTGTGGTCAAATAGAGATGAGCCAATTCATGTCAACTCGACACGTTCTGCCTCGGTTCCCAAGGGAGCATCTTTTCCCTCTTCTGTATTGTCAGGTTGCAGTGGAAAGAGTTATAGCAGAACTATGGCTGTTCTATACACCTGTGATGGCTATTCCAGCTTTTCTAGGCTTTTTCCATTTTCAGCCTTGCCAGTTTTCCTTTAGTTGTCCTACCAGCATTAAGGGAGCTGCTGCATTATCCCTGCTCAAGCTCAGTGGAGGTGAGTCAGGGGGCTGAGCGGTTAGGGAATCAGGCTAGTAATCAGAAGGTTGCCGGATTGATTCCCGGCTGTGCCAAATTACATTGTGTCCTTGGGCAAGGCACTTCATCCTACTTGCCTCGGGGGAATGTCCCTGTACTTACTGTAAGTCGCTCTGGATAAGAGCGTCTGCTAAATGACTAAATGTAAATGTTTTCTTTTAATGGTTGAGGACCACTGTGCAAAAGCAGTTTGTGAATTGGAGATCTATTAATCTATTAAACAAAACACTGCAACTGCTTGTCAGTGATCCTATGACTTCTATTATTACCTCGTTGGTTCTCCCTGAACTGGATTATTCCTTAGAGGGAGTAATATGTTTCATATAACACAACTTGATTTATAGTTTCGAGGATAATGATTTATCCATATGTGCATAGTATCAACGTTTTCAGTGAAGATACTGGAACATGTTCCTTATGATCTACATTTAGTCATTTAGCAGACGCTCTTATCCAGAGCGACTTACAGCGATCTACAAATAATACCCATCTAATTATGTTTGGCAACTAGGGTGTGATTCACGTGAGTGGTCTCAAAATGTATATCCTTTAGTTTGTGGACACCTACTAGAATATAAACCAGGAGGACTCATAACTCAGGAACTGAATGGGGTTCACCAAGGACATCCCACCTCGCCTTGGGACTCAGGGATACACCATTTGGAGAGAAAATTGAAATAAATATGTATGTTTTACTTTAAGTTATAATCCAGAATTACTGGAGCGATATTACTCTTCCTCCATGCTGGCAATTATTGGGGAACTTTCCCACATGGAAAAGGGGAGCCAGGAATGTTGGCCCTGATTTGGGGACATCTGTTTAGCCTAGTCCAAGACGAAGGTACTAATGTACGCAAGCAGACCTTGTGCATTTTCAGACAAAGGGCAACCTACTGCACTTAAGTGAGTAGGCTAACATTTGACAGCTCATACAAGTTTTTATTCGATTTTTGCTTTCAACCTGACATGACAATAATTCATATTAACGTAGATATTATTTTAAAATGTAATGCATCGTTTATTTCATTCGGTTTTTAGTGTTTCTATTATTGGAAGACTTGAGGGGAAAGTCGCGTCTCAGCCTGATGGCTGAGTGGCTAGGGAATTGGGCTATCAATCAGAAAATTGCCGGTTCGATTCCGGCCATGCAAAATGACGTTGTGTCCTTGGGCACCACTTGCCTCGGGGTAATATCCCTGTATTTACTGTAAGGCACTCTGGATAGGAGCGTCTGCTAAATGACTAAAAGGAGTCAGTCATCCCTACTGCCTACAGGCAGCCAGACAAAGACCAAGTCGGCCTGGTGTCCAGCGAGTCTTGGCGTGACATGATGTAATTTATAAAGGCCATGTCAATGGAAATTTCTGGAACTCCGACCAGCTGGGTGAACTTGTTCTGGAAGACAGTTGTGGCTTGGAGAGAGGCGTAAACAGGGTGTAGCGGCACTCTGGCCTCTGTCAAACACGGCTGTCAGTTTGGTACTCATTTCGGATTTTCGTTTCTGGAGTTTTTATTTTCCGAGTCACGGGGCTGATGTTTAAAGCAGCTGGTGCAGCTGGATAACATTTCCAGACAGTGAGAGTAAGTGTCTGATGAGGTGGATTTGTTTGTTAACATATGTACACACACACACACACACACACACACACAAACAAACACATTTCCTTTCTCTATATTGTGATCAAATCCGTTTTTTGTACATCTATTATGATTGGAATTCTTGTCGCTTAACTCGGTTTACCCAGAGGTGAGTTTGAATAATGGCAGGCCATTCAGGTCAAATATTCTTAACCCTTGTGCTGCCTTCGGGTCACATGACCAAAAGGTTCATAACGAACCATCGTTGTGTTTACCCAATTTTACCCAATACAAAAGCAAATAAAAATAATTTTCTTTTAACCTTCGCAATGTGGGGGGTCTGAGACAGCCCAACGGTTAAAAGAAAATGCTTAACTTTGTTTTTGTATGCGGTAAAGTTGTCGCAAACGACGGTGGGTCACAATGACTGATGGGTCGGAATGACCCGAGGAGAACACAAGGGTTAAAATTCTCTAGCTCTGGAGTAAGAAAACCTTTCAATACCTTTTTGTACCTGTATGGGAACGATCATAAAATTCCATAACAAAATCCAGTGACAAACGACTTCAGAAGCAGCCGTTGACATTAACAAGGTTAAGGTTTTTTTTGCCCAATTATGTCAATGGCTTTTCAGAAGGATTTTTATTTTAGTACCACATGTTTTTTTGTCTGTACATTATCAGAGCAGATTTGCAGCCCACTGGCTGACTGTCAAGGAAATAAGAGCTGAGAATAAAAAACTGGAAATTTGACTGCCTCCAAATCCAACTGTCCCACACGCAACTTTTTACACTGTCTAGAGTCTAGACAACCCAGTAAATTTATAGTACAGCTTAAATATCAAAGACTCTGCAACATCTTTCATGTTTTTCTCAATTATATTCATTTTTTTTACAAATTGTTTCAAACTATGGCCGCATCACATAAGCATATCAGGTGGCTGAGCGGTTAGAGAATCGGGCTAGTTATCCGAAGGTTGCGGGTTCAACTCCCGGCCGTGCGAAATGACATTGTGTCCTTGGGCAAGGCACTTCACCCTACTTGCCTCTGGGGAATGTTCCTGTACTTACTGTAAGTCGCTCTGAATAAGAGCATCTATTAAATGTAAATGTAAATATCCTTTTAAAGTCACCTCATTGCAATTTTTTCTGTATGTAAACTAAGAAGAATTTTCAAATCCAATTTGATCTGAATCGTCCTTTCTACAATCAATGTCACAGAGGACTTCACACAAAGCCTAAAGAACTGAAATACTATTTTTGCAGTAAAAAAAAAAACTACAACTAAACCAACTCAAACATTCAAGAAAGACAAGGAGAAAACTCCCAGGAAAACTCTGAAAGTAAAAAATGGACGAAACCTTCATGTAGCCACCATCGTGTTCCCTTGCCCCAACCCTGCTCCTGTCTGCAGAGGTCAAGCAGCGCCAGGGGCAGACCCTCCTCGGTGTGAAGGTAGCCCAAGCCGTCATGTCAGGTCAGGTGAACCAGCTGTGTCACTGACAGAGGCCTCTCCTGCCCCTCCCCTACACTCCTATCTGCCAATTAGCTGTGTCCCAGGACAGTGTGACCTGCACCAATCAGAGGACCTGAAAAACCATCCCACATCTCAGAGCCTCCAGGGGGAAGGAAACACGCCAGTCGTTGTGAAATCGACTGCTTTACTTGCCTGAGAGGTGGTTAACTGCTGGTCTCACTGACTTAAGTGCTATTAAATGGTTTATAGTCAGACGCTTTGATTTGTTCTTGGCTGTCCTTGTATACTCGGAAGGTAGGACTGTAAGGAGCTTACTAAGATTTTCAGGGAATTAAATTGTTACTGTTCAAAGGCTGGTTTTTATCAGTTATAACTACAGCTCAAAGGACCTGCAAAACTGATGCTATCAACCACCACAGTGTCCCAAGAGCAGATTTAGCAATTTAGCATTCAATTTAACAGAGCAAATGAATTCAGGATTAAATTAACTAGAAGAGGGTGGTTTTATCTCCGCTGCCACACTGGCTATGGTAAAATCATCATGTGTGAAATTTCCATAATGGAATACCCCCAAAAATCGAGAGCATAATTGCATTGCCCATAGTTAAAAGATTATGTCCAAGACCCACAAAAACCTCCATGGACCAAGAGGACACTTCCTCTGTTAGTCACTCACTATCCTTTCTCTCATCTCTTCCCCCCCCTCCTCACAACCCACACACACCCCACTTCTCCTCCTCTCGCCGTCTCTCTCTTTCTGACTCACTCTCTCTTTCTCTCATTCACACCCCCCTTCGCTCACACACCTTTTCCAACTCCCATCACTCTCTCGTTCTCCAAGTTGCCGTCGTTCTACCGTCCAGAAAAACTGGAAAATGTTTCTTTTTGGGGGGGGGGGCAGCTCCTTTCCCCCCCCAGGTGATCAAAGCTGGGGGATAACTGTTTCCACATGTTTCTACTGCCCAGTAGAAACACTCTACTCTGGTTCCCATTCTTGTCTCACACTCACAACCATGGGAAGAACTGCTAACCAGTAGTTGCAGCCATGCACCAACTATGTTAATGTGTCCCCCAATAAACCATAACCCATGGTCTGGGTGAATACTCGATTCTGATTGGCTGCAGGGGTGTACATTATAGGGTGATAACGGACACCTACTGCGTCATTGCAGGAAAAACTGTCTTTTCACCGTTCTAAATTATTCCGCTGGCAACATAGTATCAAGACCCTGTGTCTAAAACAAGTAACCATAGCAAAAAATTTCGTTTACAAGCCTTCATTTACAATGTATTGACAGTTAGCTACTCTACTAACCAATGCCCTTTAGCGACTAAACATGCAGAGAGGAACATTTAACCACAGCATCAGGACTGGTAGAAATATATAGCCCCAATAAAACACAGTAAATGAAAAGCAACTGCTGCTGACAATGACAATGATTCAATTTTTTTTTTTTTATTACAGATCTGTGTCATCCAAATTTGCTACAAAATAGCCAACATGTACACAGACCGTTAGGACATAAATTAACAATGCAAACTGTCCTCAAAATCTACGTGGAACAACATTTTCATTCAATTGAGCTATTCTTCAATGGAGTTAACCAAGGCTTCCCATTCAAGCTGATTACCAAAAGTTACTCTTACCTTCAAGGGCGGTGTAAAAATACAATAACTCACCTGCAGCCAATCAGAAATCAAAGCCCACTAAACGGGTTGCAGTTCGGGTCTTCAGAAGTTCAGAACGTGCTCGGTTGAACGATGAAGAAACGATGTCCACCTGGAGGAGATCTTCTTCTCCGCCTCTGCGTCTGTGCCGGTGTTCCAGCGAGGTGCCCCTCGCGTCTGTTACCTCAGCTGTGAACGCCGCTACGGGCTGGGCTCTCTGCTCACCTAGGGACGCCTCGGAACCAGAGCTGGAGAGGGAGAGGGAGAGAGAGACCTTGTGAAAGGAGGAAAGAAGCGGAAAGTATGTCTTTTAAAACAAGAGCCGCCTTTTGGTCAGACCCCCATTCCTTTCTCTACAGCCCTTAAATAGCCGTCCCTCTCCTTTCCCTCCCCCCCTGAACTCCCTCACTCCCTCTGTCTCCCTGTTGGGTGTGGAGTTGGGCTGCTGTCTTGAAATGGGATGCCTTCCTTACTGGCACTGATGACAGAGAGAGAGGAAGAAAAGGTACTGGTGCATTGAGGAACAGGGACACTGAGAAGAAATGAGAGTGGGAGGTTAGTCCAAATTGTACATATGACACAAACCTTTCTCCTGGTTAATAAAACAGTAGCCCATTTTGATAATGTACATATAGATACATACATTATTAAAATACATCAATGTACAGGATGGAATGGATTGTGTGTCCAATCCATTCTATGACCATTGATGTCATCAGCTGGAATTAAACTGTGGACGGAGGACAAAGACCAGGGGCTCTGCTTTGTTCAAATCTGCGTCTGAGGAAATACATTTGAGTGAAGCAGCCTACTTTCCTCCTTCTTCCTCCTCCCACCCCTGTCACATCCATGCCCTCCATCAGACTCTTATCTCCTAACACAGGCAAATCCTTCCACCTCAAACACACTCCTCCTCTTTTGTACTTCCCTTCAGAATATGGAAAAATATTCTGGATATAAAAACCCCAGATATAAATGATTCATGTGGTTTTTGCCCGGCATGCAAAACCCAACATGCACATTTGCCAGGTTGCAAAAACCTACGGCATATGGTGAATTTGACTTTTATAAATGAATCAACAAAACAATTGTGTATTTCCTTTTATTCTGAAGGCAGTTTTGTCTATTGCAGACACGTTTTGTACTTAATACGAATAACAGATGGAACACAGCTAAAATCAGGAAACAGATTTTTTTGGCAGTTATTTTGGGTCCTCAGAGACACACAGGTTTATGGGAGTGTGCGCTGTGTTGGTGTCGCTGTTCTGCTCTGTTAAATGTAACTCACAAGGACCCCAAACTCAGTTAAAGTCCCCTCACATCCGGGAGATGAGTTGTAGAGATTAAAGAGGTGACCAGGCAACATACCGTACTATAAGAATTGAATCGTCACTGTGTGGGTGACGAGACGTTTCAGTAATACAAGAAAGAAAGTAAAACAAGAATTTGAAGAGGACTTATCTGACTAATGTGCTCAGTGACGGGGAACTACTTTCTTTCCTTTTACATTGAGTTATTTGGCAGACGCTCTTATCGAGAGCGACTTGCAGTAAGTACAGGGACATTTCCCCGAGGCAAGTAGGGTGAAATGCCTTGCCCAAGGACACCATGCCATTTGACACGGCCAGGAATCGAACCGGCAACCTTCCGATTAAAAGCCTGAGTCCCTAACCGCTCAGCCATCTGAGTTCCTGTTTGCAGCCACCTGTTTCTAATCCCTCACATCAACTACTCTCAGGTATGCAATTACAGTACAGCTGAGCTCAGCCTACTTAAACATACACAGACACACACTTACACCCAAAAGCTCCATTCATTTCTATGAGGAGGAATTCCATGCTTTCAAACACTTACTTTCCCTCATTAGCCTGGCCGGGAGGGCAGCTTTAAGAACACACCCCTGGGAATATCTGTAATGAGGCTGATGTACAGCGCTGGAGGGCATTTCTGTGCAGAAAGAAACCCAGTATATGACCACAGTCCGGTCTCAAACTCCTGTATGATTCCACATCACGCATCACTGACTTACACAGAGCTAAGTGTTCATGACCTTGCTGTAACTGCTTCCGTTACGTCTGCGTAAAGACATTCTTAGACGTTGACTACCTACCGTAATCGTTTATCTCCAAATAAAAGCGTTTGTTAACGTGGAAACCTGCAAACACTTCAGACTATTATATAGGGGGGGTCAGATGGCTGAGCGGTTAGGGAATCAGCTATTAATTGGAAGGTTGCCAGTTCAATTCTCGTCCTTGGGCAAGGCATTTCACCCTACTTGCCTCGGCGGGGAATGTCCCTGTACTAACTGTAAGTCGCTCTGGATAAGAGCGTCTGCTAAATGTAAATGTATTAACTGATGTTGTAGTTCTCACCAGGAAATAATCTATTACAGACCACGGAGTGTTACTCTGGGGGTCATCAATCTTTTTTTTTTTTTTTTTTCAAACTGTCCACATAAGGTATAGATGTTCTAGTAATGTGTCTCACATTGTAGCAATCAACTCCCAAAAGTGTTGTTTGCACATGTAGACAAATAACATCTTGAGTCAATAGAACTCCATCAAGTGCTGTCAAAGGTTTGAGGGGGGTGGCACATCAAATTTCTCAGTTGTTTATGTATTGTCCCTCCCTGTGTCATGAAAAGACACGGATGGATGTAGTTGTATACACATTTACATTTAGTCATTTAGCAGACGCTATTATCCAGAGCGACTTACAGTAAGTACAGGGACATTCCCCCCGAGGCAAGTAGGGTGAAGTTCCTTGCCCAAAGACACAACGTAATTTGGCACGGTGGGGAATCGATCCAGCAACCTTCTGATTACAAGCCCAACTCCCCTCACCGCTCAGCCATCTGACTACTATACACATCAGCACTCTGCCTGTGATGCCATCATGTAACAACGCGTAACTGATTGGTGCGTTCAGATGAACCCTTAAAATGCATCGCCACATTAAAGGAGCTTCACTCCCCAGAGCACAAATCTCTCTTCCCTCGGTAGATGACCTCATCCGCGGTCTGTAAACAGCAGAGCTGCTCCGTAAACACGAAACACAGGGAAATCAAGCGCCCTGCTTGTCAACGACCTCACGTCTTCCTCGGAAGGAAAGCATCGGATGCATGGGTCTGGCTCCAAACACAATCATGGAAACAGTAGCTCAAGTGGAGAGCATCGGGAGACGTGTTTTGGACTCGGCTGAGAATTTACCGAGACTTACTGTGATGTCACAAAGGAGGAGTCTGCCATTTGACATGGGGTGATAAATGTTTGGGTGATATTTTCATGTCATGTCGTCCGATTAACAAACACGTCCAATAATATGTGATGAAGATCCATAAATCTGTCTGGTGCTTGCTGGAGGGGCGGGGGTACTTTGGGGATACAGTGTTGAGAGACCCTGGGGACCAAAGACCAGAATGTGGAAAAGGAACGTTTATTTGGAAGTTGAGGGAAGGGGTTACACCAGTGCCCCTTCTTACTCAAGGAGCCACATGTGTTTCAAGCCAAGGCTGTGACCCCTGTGCAGGGTAGCGGGTACCATTCACAGGTGAGCCACTTCTGAGTCTGCTAGTCAGAACTAATGTTGACGTGAAGTTTTTAAGAACCTTAAGATTCGAGTTTTTTTTTAATTTTTATGTTGCTTCACACGGTTTATTTGCAAGGATTGATAATCAAGCATGTTTTATGGTTTGTCGAATAGCATCACATACAAGTTCTGGGTACTGGGATGTTTGGAGGTTGAGGCCTCTCAATACCTCCACACGTTCACAAAGGAAATCTGCTGAACAGATGGCTGCAACCAGGCCTAGTACAACTTAAGACCATCATAAAATTGCAGTGTCCCTAAGACAACACAGGTGTTCTGGTGTCTGAGATTCAAGTAGGCTTTACGGATATACATCCTGCTCAAGTCCGATTTTTTTTCTTCAATTCGAGGTGAGTCCAAATACTCACCGTCTTTGTCCAGGGAGAGCGGGTATTGGAGTTGTAGGTGGACATAAGTAGTATCGAAGTCAACAGGTGGTTTTGAAAAACACTTTTTTAAATTGTACTTGAAAGTGTTTGCCTCATAGAGTATTGCCTTTGTGGTTATCTGCTCCTATGCTCTGAAATATTTGGCAGATAATGACTTGTGTTGACGGTAAACACTTCATGAAAGTTTAGACAGTAGCATTCTTTCTGAAAATAATTCTTGACCCCAGCCTTTGGTCAAGAAGCAAAACTATCAGCAAGCCAAAGAAATCCAGATGCTTTTAAGTAAAGAGTATGTTCCTCGTGTACTTCTGGAGAACTGAAGTCGAGCTCTCTAATCAAAACAGACTTGAAATTAGCAGGAGTGAAAACAAGGCCTGTGACTTGACCCTGGTACACGGTGGTAATTATTGAATCGCAAAGGTCATCCTTGGCTTCACCTCTACCATCGTTCGTGGAAAGGGGATTCAACATAAGCAGTATGATTATAGGCCAAGCAGAAGTTGGGGGGATTTAGCCTGCATCCTTGCCTAAAATTTGAGTTCTCATCTTGAAAGTAAATACATCAGACTAATAGATATGATTGTTTAAGAGAGCTACCTAAGACTCTGTATTCATAACCAACCTTTTTAGGAAGATATAGTAGTTAGCTTTAGAATGACTAGTAGTGACAGCATAAGGGAGGTGATGTCACACTATTAGATAAAGAGTGCAAAGTGGCGAACTTTACACAACCTTGACCAAAGAAAGAGTTGTCCCGATAGTAAGGTCAGCCACAGAGAGCTTAACGAATCAGCATTAGTGAGAAGGGCCAGGGAAGTATGTGGAAGGAGTTTTGCCAGAGAACGTGAGTTATGTTCTGAAGGGGAATGGTATTACACAGACAGCAAATTACAAATGACCCACAGGAAAAGGATCAACAACAGCTCCACAACCAGCTCAAGGTCTGAGATTTACAGGAATCTAAAGAGCAAAACTGTGAAATTTCCATTAATGAGTCTGGCGTCACGATCATAATTCATTTTCATATTTAATGCAGAAGTCAATGAACAAACTATGACAATCATTCCCAGAATGGTGATGGCTTACCTAATATAGGTCAGATAATGTGAATTATCTGTTCATAAAACTGTTGAAGGGAACAGGAGAAACATAGTAAAGATAAAGTAACTCTAATAATAATGAATTTCAGTTCTTTATAACTTGCTTTTTTCAACCATAAGTACTAGCCACAACTTTTAGGGGCTTCCTGGATAATGTTATGCGTCTTCAACAGTGAATGTAGAAAGAGAGAAATCTACATTCATTAAATGTGGGCAACCATTATCCTATTAAATCCAGTAGCTGCATGGGAACATGTAGCTTGAGAGCTAATTTGGCTAACGATAACAAAATTTAATCTACGATCATAGCCTTATTACAATAACTTAACTACAACAACAAACGGCCTAGAATCGTAAAATTGTATTCCACAGAACTGGTCACTAAAGGAGGATGATGAGTCTCTCTGTGTGTGGCTTTTCAACTCCCCAACGAGCCAACTCTCTGACTCAGCTAGACGCAGTTTGCAGACGTTGAGCAGTCTGGTCCCGTCAAAGCTCACGTAAACATGAGCAAATATGGATCTGAAGGCACCCTAACTCCCTCCTGGGTCACGCTGGGTCTGCCAGCACGTGGCCCTCTTCCACTAAGACTCCTGGGAGACAGAAGGCAGACAGGCGGGCGGGCGGGCGGACAGGCGCACCAACAACATACCAAAACAAAACCCCAGGCTGGGGGTGTTGGAATATATTGAGGATGTTCAGTAACAGAGCACCCATGTCGAACCGTTGCATTAGTGCTCCGGTGACCATATGGACTGATCTCCCCGGGTGAATGTAACGGCATCGGAATTGTCGCTCAACTCTCCGGTCTTGTCCCATTGAAAAGATACTGTCCGTCTATGTTCAGAATTAATGACGTTTTCGAGTTTGTTCCATCCTTCTTAAAGTTCTCAGAAGGCCATTATTTGAGGGAACATTGTGGGACTGTACATATACAGTATACACATACATATAACAGGAAAGAGATTATCCTGTCAGAGGGAATCCTACCTGTGGTGGATGTGAACTACTTCCAGAATAACCACTTGCTTGAATATCAGGCAGTAAAACAAGTCCTGTTGAGAGATTCTAACCATCAATTGAAACCCCCCAAAAAAGTGCACTCCATGGGAATACATCAAGGAAAAATATAACACTTTACTCCTAAGTAGTGTCAACTAAGGTCAGTGGTAATCCAGTTCCAGTGTTGTGGCGCCGGCATACCCTCCCTTCAGACAAACCCGTAATTAGCACCAAAACTAGTACCAGCCTACTGACTGCCATGGCAGCCTACAGCGCCACATCACAGAACACACTGTGGTCTCCAGTCCTTATCCAAACAGCTGCTACGCTGCACTTTGGATGCCCTTGATTCTACAGCATGGGAAACGGAGGCTTCTTTAGAAAGAAATTGCTTCAGAGTACATGAGGTGAATGAAGAACAGGAGGACCAAGAGAATGGTGCAAAGTCAGATCAGTTTGAATCTCTAGGCATGAATCCCGAATCTGTGCCTGAGGACAATTGCTATCCGACACGTTCAAATCAAACTTGTACCACTAATTAAATTGTGAGAATTTGACCCATTCCCCGAGCGATCGTTTAATTAAAAGGCAAATGGTGTGTAGAGATAAATGCCCTTTATTTGTTGCATCTGAGCAGAGATGACAAAAGTACACATCCTTCACTCAAGTAGAAGTACAGATACTCATGTTTAAAAAGACTCTGGTAGAAGTTGAAGTACTGACTACACTTTTTCACTCAAGTTAAAGTAAAGAAGTGTGGACTCTCACATATACTTAAGTAAAAAGTAACTAAAAGTTCGAGCTGTTTTAGTGCCACGCTTTGTAACTGGACCTCACATCATATTAATACATGAATACGCAGAGTATACCAGTACCAGGAATCCTTTTTGACACCGGCAATTTCAAACATCTCCTTCATGACCATGAGTGATCAGGAATATCTCTGTTCTCAGTCGAAAACTTTCGAAAATATTTTTAATATTTTTTAAACTTAAGGGTTTTTTTGTAACCTTTTGAAACTTTTATTTCAAAAGAAATCCCCCCCCCCCACACACACACACACACACACCTCTGTATCTGAGACCACAATCGGGTTCAAAAGAGTTTAGAATAGCCAGCAGAGACACGGGGAAGCTTAATCCTGTAATATAGTCTGACTTGTAAAAGAATCACGGATGTCAAATGATTTGTATAACATAAGTCATTACAATTTGGATGTTTTGAGCCCTGTCTTAATAATATCCTAGTCTGGGTTAAAGCACCGTAATCCCTTCGCTTTCCTAATAAAGTCCGTATAACTTCTCGAAGGAGACAACAACTGAGCTTTGGCACACACAAACACGATTCACACTTGTGTGTGTCAGCTGTGGAAATGGCCATCTTGTTGTCTGCTGATCATTGTTATGGATTCCCCTTTGATGTCACATTTCTGACAACCACAATCCAAGCTTACTCCAAGCATGCAAACTACACCGAGGCCAAAAATAACATGACATTCATCCCTTGTCTTGCCAAGGAGACAGGAGGATTTGGCAACAGGACTTTCCCCCTGAGGAATCGTATAGCTTTGTGCTTCATACAGAACAGGATAGACCTTGTCCCTCCAGGCCTAAAAAATCCCCAGAGTTGACTTAATCCCTCGTGATAGAAACTGTCACTGCAACAATAATGTGTCAACAAGGTTGCTATACAGTTAACGTATGCTAGCCCCCCGCCAGCCCCAGCAAGCCGTTCACCTTTTTAAAATTCTCAGTTGGGCCTTAATCCTCCCTATTGTTGGTGACATTCATGCTTAAAATCTTTAAGACTCTTTATTTGTTGTTCTCAGTGTTTTTGTCACCACAACATACGTTTCCCAAATTTCAAACAATAGATGTTGTTTACGGATGCCCTTCATGTGACCTCTCTGAAGCCATTATGTGCAGTCAGTGAGAAGGAATATCTGGGATGAGGGGCACTGTTCCGGTTAGATACACAAGCTAAACAACGACGTGTTGTCTGGATTGCTATATGAGAAGCACAACAAAGAAATATTGATGCTCAGGGCTCTGGAACAAGCTGACATTGATCTTTACGGTAACTGAACCATGTTGACGGAATTACACATGATCCTTAAATGGTGCTATGTTGTGAGGACATTAGTGTTACTCATAACAATTGTACAGTTCTCGATGGAGGCCATTAATTTTATGGTTAATCTAAAAAATATATAAGTAAAACAATTTAGGGAACAATTTGGTACCAAAGGTGAACAAACAAACCTACTCTCGATCACATCTTGCCCTGTGGGATGGTGGTCTAGAGAAGTGTACCCATTTAAACGGGTGAGCTCAAACCGATTCCATATTTCCATATCTTATTTAGAAGATCTTCCAGGCTACTAACATTCTGTTTTGTTTACCTGTGTACTCTATAACAATTCCAAAAAGCTTTCAGTCGGGTCACAATTCACCACCAAACAGTTGAAGAACCACAGGTCTAGGGTTTCTCTGAAGGGCTGTGCAGAAGGAGGAGGGGCAGAGGCATGGACGCTCCAGGCTCTTCCAGACCGAACTCATACCATCCAGCTGACATTTTCCCACAGAGTTGAAATGGCCGCCTTTCATAGAGGCTGGGCTGCCTGGCCCTGGTTAGCAGCTAGTCAGCGCTTTATGAGCTTGCAGCTGCAGACACACTGTGGTCTCCACTTGGGCCTGCGCGGACGGAAAGAGTGGGGGCGAGTAGGGACCCTCTCCCGGCTCTGACGTCTTTTTACTGAGGTCCGGTTCGTCGACAACTCCAAAACGCGGTCTGCTGAAACTGTATGAGTCGCTGGTGGAGGTCTGAAGTTGTGGGAGAGAGATATGTTGGGGTGAGGGTGCACAGAGCTGTGGTTAGTCCTTCATACTGTATGAAATCAGACAACCACACATCTCCCAAGGTATGGGACGTATTAAACGTACGATTTTTAACAGTTATAACAAATGTTGTTTGCTCACACGTACAGAATGTTCTGTTGTTACAACACAGTTATCAAGAGACGGTGTAAATCACATTCTCCATATCACTTTAGTGCCGGCGGATTTGGAGATTAATTACTCTGTCCTCAGGAAATATTTGAATGGTGTATACGATCATTTAGTCACAATGTGTATATATCAAACCAGCATAAACACAGGTTAAGTATTTCTAGCTTTTGGCCCATAAATAATGAAAGAATGTTGTTCAGTATTTGTCAGGGACAACTGCTTTCTGGGAATCTTCATTAAGCTTTTAGTAGTATTGATGCTTGACATGAGAGCACAAAACAAACAAAATATATATTATCCATGTACACAAATCTAAACATGGGCCAGGTGTGTCGGCTAACTAAGTCTGAGAGAGGAGTATGTGCAATGTGGTAGACATTACATGTTGGGGAAATAGCTCTGAAACTTTGTGTGCTGCTAAGGGGGTCTTGTAGGCTGTCCAGATGCCGTAATGGCATCTGTCGACACGTTATCTGTCCCGTGTGCAAGGGGTCCAACACTCCCGATCGCATGCGGAGACCTTCCTGAAAACAAATCATTCTAAGGCCAGGGCTTTTCCCCCACTTCCTTGTTAACAAGTGCACACAAAGTTGGTCCAGTGGTGTGCCAATGTCTACATTGTAACTGTGTATGCCAATGTCTTAGGGCACTTTCATTTCTGTGGAAAGTTATGTCACCGCAGGCAGCAGACAACCAATTATAGGAATTTATTTCACCTGGTGTGGCAGGTTTCTCTTGTCCTGCAGACAGTGTTTCCTTAGAGCAGGCTCATCGCTGGGTTCTGATTACAGGAGTCAGATGGCTGAGCGGTGAAGGAGTCGGGCTAGTAATCAGAAGGTTGCCGGATCGATTCCCCGCCATGCCTAATGACGTTGTGTCCTTGGGCAAGGCACTTCAACCTACTTACCTCGGGGGGCATGTCCCTGCACTTACTGTAAGTCGCTCTGGATAAGAGTGTCTGCTAAATGTAAATGTACCAGTCCATCACTGCAGGGCTATACTGGTCAAAAACTGTACTTGTGAGTAACGGTATCTACAAACTACACTTTCATGGACCATGTTTATTGTCTCTTTTCAATGTTTACCAGCAATATGAGCATTCTTTGCTTATGACTTCATTTCCATTGGGAAATACTTTTGGGGGTAAGGAATTGACACAAATAAATGGAATATACACAAATATTTACCAGTTTGAGTCATCTGCCATTTATTCCTGAAGACATGCATCATAAACAGTGGGAAGGTTTGTCTAAGCAACAACATGCACTGTAACAGTAAATATGTAGGATAACACTGTTACCTGGGTAACCTCCCTTTCAAACTTCTATGGGAATAAATCGATGAGTCAAGGAGAGGGCCTTCTGGTAAAGGTTTTCATCAGAGAAACGGTCGAGTCAGCTTCCTGATAAACCACTCCGTGTCCCTCATGGAAATGACCTCATTTCAGTCGTTGGGATTTTCCAAAGCTGTACGAGGAAAGTGTATCCCCCTGCCGTACCGTACCGTACGGCTCTACAAAGTTACCTCCTCCTTCTGTAAGTCACCTGAGATCAGAGTTTTCCTGCTCTGCCAGTAGGGCTGTCGTCATGGTCACCAGTGGGGTGAGCCCTTGGGGATGTGTGGAGACGAGGGCATGTGAGGGCTGTGCTTCAGAGAGGCCGATAGGAGACAGGCAGCCTCCGACAGAGATGTCCCTGTGTTAGCCAGGAGCCTGTCTCCATGTAGCTTCCCAGCTGCTTTGTCGTCTAAACACTCACGATTGGAGTCGTCGTGTAAGGAGGTGATGTCATCCTTATTCAGCTACTGGAAAGTGCCGGAGTTTGTTGTCTCTCCAGGCTAACCTCGGTTGAGGCGGCCTAAACTTCCTATTCCTGGGTTTTCCTCCGTCTTAGTGTGTTTTTGCAGGGGTAGATTGGAGGTTGAAATATTTGAAGATGAACTTATTAAATACATCTGGGAATGGACTGTGGTCCATTGTATTCTTGTTTTTTAACTGTATAATAGCCTGTCTGTCATTACAATTAACAGCCTGTAAATAGAAATCACACTTCGGCTGTTCCGACAAAACAATACCTCAGCCTTGAGGTAGCTGTCAGCTCTGGCTGAGGAAGAAGGAGAAATGGTGAATGATGTGTTCATTTCTAAAAGCTGGAGGACAGACCTAGCCTGAGAAGATGTCATAACTTGAATTCATCATCTTCAGTTGGAGATGTCCTCAATCGACAGATGGGGCAGATCTTTTTCTGTGGATATTTATGCCTGACTAATAAAAAAAAAAATGGCAGAAGGAGAGTTCATTTTCCATTTCCTGTCAAGGAACTTAAATATCCGAATATATAACCAAGATCAAAAACAGGCTGACCCAAAAAATCGTCAATTATGGCTGAACGAATCCTACAAAATGGATAGAGTACTAACACTCCTCAGGGCCAAAACCATGACACTTTGAAAGGAAGGAAATTCCTATGAACCAGGAAATGCAGTGCCATGAGTTGTGGTGAACACCAAACCCCACTTTTCCCTCCCACTCACACGACTGAGAAGGTTCCATATAGTGAGCTCAGCGTGCTGTGAGGGCAACGCTGTAGGCCATATGGTGGAGCTCTCTCTCCCAGCTCTCTCTCCCAGTTCCTGTGAAAACCAACATTTTGTCCTGCGCCTCCGAAAACAGCTGGAATTCATATTCTACGACATGGCATGGGCGTCCATAGCAGGACGGCTCTCCTCAGAGAGACAGCCGTCACGGGAATGCGAGAGTGTTGGAGCACAAGGTATCACCGAGCATAGCTGTGGACCTGAACACCCCCCCCTTCCCCCCAAGCACTCATCTTCAAAGCCTTACCTCTATCTCAGTCTCAATCAGACTACTATTTTTAAACATGGAAAAAACAAACACTTGACCTGTGCTCATCCCGTCCTAGTCAAGAGGGTCAAGTAGAGGGAGGCTTCGCTTTTTGACAAATCCAGCAGCCTCCTTCATATTTTCGTCTCACATTTGACCCTGAGGGAGGCAGCGGCCTGCCATTGCTCCCAGTGTTTCTCTCACCCCTGCAGAGCGTTTGTTATGTGCGGAATGACTTACGATTTTTGGAACCCGTTTCACATTTATACTTTTGACCTCACCAGCCGCTGGTTTCATTCATCTCTCCTGCCTGAAGGAAAGTCTGTGATAGCACATGCATACTTGGCCATTTACCTGTGTGTCAGAGGTGGAACTGTGTACTGTAGATCATCCTGTCTCGATACAGGACACATACAGCTTGAGGGATTCACTAACACAGTAAATATATTTTTAATTATTATTATGTGAGGCTGATTTGATTGAATAATGACTAAGATACAGACAGACAGGCCCACACTTTGAAAACGTGCTCCTGTCACTTGAATTACACTCTCTGAAATGAGTTTCAAGTTACACGGAAGCACGTATAATGCGAAAAATATGTGGTTATTAAAAAAGGATTACGTTTATCTTATGGGCACTGCCTGACACGTTTGTTTCAGCGAGAAACTTAAAATAAAAAAATCAGATGGACTTTAAAAGCAGGAATTTAGAGGGAAGAATCCAAGAACAGGAGTCCCCTTGTCATATGGCACAGCCTACGTGCTCTGTTGTACCCAGACAAAGCATCATCAGGAGTCAGGTGGCTGAGCGGTTAGGGAATCGGGCTAGTTATCTGAAGGTCGCCAGTTCGATTCCTGGCCGAGCCAAATTACGTTGTGTCGTTGGGGGGAATCGGGGGAATGTCCCTGTACTTACTGTAAGTCGCTCTGGATAAGAGCGTCTGCTAAATGTAAATGTATCATAAATGTTCATGAACGTGAAAGTAAGGACAGAATGTGGAAGGAATGTGCCTGGACTGCGTTGTGCAC
This sequence comes from Hypomesus nipponensis, assembly GCF_054491055.1. NCBI lineage: Eukaryota > Metazoa > Chordata > Actinopteri > Osmeriformes > Osmeridae > Hypomesus > Hypomesus nipponensis. The sequence goes on along the minus strand of NC_140387.1, from coordinate 3,766,845 downwards.
AACCAGACCATCTTCAGGTGATGTGTTCCTTTCAGCCATTAAACTCATTGTTTTGAGGTGAGGCACCTTCAACAGCATCTGAATGAGCTGTTAACTAACCTTGGAACCATTACTGCTCTCCATTGGGTTGTAACCAATAAACTGTCTTGAATATTCATTGTCTTGGTATGATGATATATATATACTTGATTACATGCAATTATTCCAATGAGTCTAAGTACTGTTTTATGGCTTTGAAACTCTTTTCCTAGAAGAGCAAGTCAGTAAATGCACAATGGAAACAGTCTTGTTGCTGGAGGAGAGAGATTTCTGATGACAAAGCAGAGAAGCGCTGCTCATAAAAAAAGGAAGGGGGAAAAAAAAGAGAACCTAACCAAAACCTGCCCAAACATTCTTCTGTTTCTATGGCGACGCCACCGTTCCCTTCAGACGTGGAAGCCAGTGGGATGAGAACCATGACTGAGGGTCGACGTGGTGGTAGATTTCCACGTACACAGGCTCTGCTACACGTGCCAACGGGCAAGGGCGTAACCAACATAGAGAGGAGGATTTGGCAAGGTGTGTTAGACTCCCTCCTCCAGAGATTCCCTCCCCTCGGTTATTTGAAATCCTTCACCTCTGCCCGAGCCATCCGTGTTGTGTTCTTACGGCATGTATTCGGGTGTGTGTGTGTGTTTGAGAGAGGGCTGCTGATGGAACAGTGTTTGTCTAAGGACAGCGACCTCAGGTCTTTGATGGGCCTCAGCCCAGTCCGCATAAACATCTTGGTGTGTTGGAATCAGGCTCAGTTTGTGTCTTCCATCGCAACAAGGAAGTGACTCTATAACCATGGAGAGGGAAACACAAACATCTCCAGCACACAGAGAGAGAGAGAGAGAGAGAGAGAGACAAGTGGGAAAGAGGACATTTGAGGTATGGATCCTGTCTGTCTAAACCAGATGCCTTGACAAAAGCAGCCAGCTGGTGTTTTGTATGCACCTCAGCAGTCCTGTCAGACAAAAGCTGCAAAAAGCCCCCTTACTTATACATTATAGCTCCAGTTGAACATAAATCCCGCATACAGTCTTCCACACAGTTACTGAACTGTTGTTTCCATTCTTGAAATTGCAACTTGACAACTGCTCATTGGCCAGTCTTTGGGTGTCCTTTCACCCCTGTGAAACTGCACTTAACAGCTTATAACGTACCTGTATTCTGCCTGTTATTGTCTTATAATTGTAACACCATCTTATTGAAAAATGTGTAAAGCAAGGTCAGAGTTATTGACCCAGAGCTGATGTGAAACCACTCAATGGGGCCCGACTAGATTCAACTACTGCTTACGGCCTCCATGCCCAGCCATTGTTCTCTTGGAAAACTTGGACTCATAATTTCCTTGGTAAATTAGACACAGAGAAAATGAGACCGTCCAACAAAGAAAATCAGCTCTGACTTCATTAAAATTGTTCAAAGCTTGGCAACAATTACGGCGCAAACAGCCAAGAAGCTCCATCAATCCCGAATGCTCTTAGAAACATTTGAAATCTCATACCGTTGGCATGTCAGCCTACTCAATGTTCACAACCAGACCAAAAAAACACAAGGGAACCAACCTGAATCCAGAAACACCTCACCATCAGTCTTGTCATCTAGAACCACAGCTGTGTTGCTCTTCAAATGAATCCCATCCAGTCACTCGTTTCTTGCTGGTCAACCCCAGTGTTTCTAAAGTCCCCGGCTCCCCTGGTTCCAGTGGGTCACCATCCACAGTCAGTCAGGCTAGACCGAGACACACGGCTTCAAGTTCCCCCTCACAAACGGCTTCAAGTTCCCCCTCACTTGTCTGCCTGTCATCTCCGGAGCTGTCTGGCCGCGACTTCATCCATCCTCCTGTCAGTGATGGAGGAGTAGAGGGTAAACGAGTCCGTCGTCCAACTTTGCTCAACCGTGGGAGGAATCAGCCGCTTCTTCTCTCAGCGCGGAGAAAAACCTCAACACCACGGCCGCGGGACAGCGTCGCCGTTTGTTAATCTGTCTTGTTCGTCAGAGCGACGATGACGGCTAGCTCTATGGCGGTCTGTCACCGCGGTATGGAGGCGCTACGAGGAAGGAGCCAAAATCAATAGTTATAATCAGGCATCAGCCACACGAATGAGGTCAACGCCTCCGGACATGGGGGTGTCAGAGCTGGGATGCTTGTTCGAGCACAGCACAGCCCTTTCAGCACAGTCAACTGCTCAAATGTGAAATGATTCATGAAGTCGTACTCTAAAGATCACTGTGATGATTTTTGTGCTTCTGGAACCCACTGTGTGTCTGTCCTTGTTTTGGGTAGATCAAATTGAATAAAGTGCGCCGGGCACAGAGAGATGGATGACGTTCTCTGACGTTTACATTCTAGAGGGAATCCAGTACATCGTCGCACCACTTGTTTCGGACACACCGCTATACACAAACGATCCATCTCATCATCGCCCTGGTCAAAACAAGAGTAGTTATGATTCTGAACCTAAGTGTCAGTATTGATTATAGTCATGGTGATTGCTCTGTTTTGGCAAACAAGCCTTAGGTTTCCATCCATTTCCATCTCCTGCTCTGTCCTTGTCCTGGTGGTGGCTGTGTTTGGGTTCAAACGGAGACTGCGAGTGCCAACTCTCTCAGCGGCTAATCCCCCCCAGGCACTCCTCCATCAGAGAGGCGAAAGCCTGGGTGAGAAATCTGCAGGGAAAACGAAGTGCCGGGATCTTCAGTCCCTCTCACCGTTTCCAGACTTGCTATTGAAGAGGACTGACAAGAGGCTAGCCGCCCTCTCAGAGAGAGAAGGATTTGGAGTGACAAATATGTTTGACATATTATCGGTAGTAGACTCATTCGAGATAAAGAGGTGGTAAACATGGAAACCACACCAACTGCTGTTTCAGACTTGTCATCTCCACAGTTTAATGAGAGTAAAACTTACATTTCTAATGCCCTATGTAACTTTTGTCATAAATGTCATGCCTTCGCTAAATGTTCAACAGGTTAAAGGTTGACGTGGGATGGCCTTTGATCTGGTTTCTTCTTTGGAGTGTACGCCAATCATTTACATTAACATTTATTCATTTAGCAGACGCTTTTTTCCAAAGCGACTTCCAAGAGAGAGCTTTTCAAAGTGCATAGGTCACTGATAACAACAAGAAAGCCCCAAAACATTGTGGGTAGCCAAAACATGAAGCACATATTGTGAACAACCAAAAATAAGTACCAAAGGGAAGAACCATAAGAGCGTGTAGCTAAGCAAATTACAATGAATCAGTGGTTCTCTGAGTTAGTGCAGCCTGCAATAGCAGTGGATTCAGGGCATCCTCAATGTGTGCCCATACTAACACTTACCTAATCTCTAAAGACAAGGATTTCTTTTCTCCCATAAATGTGTTTTATGTTGAGTCCTGCTTTATTTCTGAGTCTAATTACCACAGAAGGAATTGTTATACTGTATGAGCTCTAAGGATGCCTTGAAAGTTATCAAAAAATTCCTGTCCATTCAAGTGATGGATGAGTCTGGGGTAGACTGTTGATGAAATCCAAGAATGTGGGTAGATTTCCCATTTTCTGCATGGATTTAAAGATTTGTGTGTTCAGGGAACTTCTCACACAGTATCTGTTCAGATGGTTTAAGGGTTGGAAAAGTGTAGACAAAGGAGTTTCCCAAAACGGCTTTCTTGGCAAACCTAGAGTCTACTTGAAATCTTATGAAATATGAGATGAAGATGTTGGGATGACATCACCCTCGGACTTTAAAATACATCAAAGCTGTGATAACAATCCGTTGGCCGACGAGAAAAAAGGCAGCAGTAGCAGATAATAGTCACTTTCAATGAATCCATAAGGTACATGTATCAAACATAACCTTTTCAAAATTGATGCATAACAGCACTTTGAGTGATGTGTTATGTTTATACGTGATAATACAGTCAGTTAATTAGCTTGACATTGTATTAAAGTTTCACAACTCTTGTTATTGCACAAACAGTAGTATTATTAACTGTTGTTGCAAGCTTGTGTCCTTCACTGCTGGGTCAGTAGCAGATCATGTTGTAAGAAGCTCTGTGGATGGCGACCAAAACAAACCTCCGTCTCATATTCATTAATCAGCCCTCACACCAGGAAGCTGTGAGGTCATCACTACTGGACGCTGGAAGGTCTTCTGGCCAAGCGATGGACAGCTGTGATGGATAAGCTGCACTGAGAGTTGCAGTGGAGATGTTCTGTTCTAAACTTGCCAAACGTAAACTAACTCTATCTCTCAGTTCTTACTGAATTATTTGAAATTGTTTATTATTGAGATCTATTGGAAAGCTTTGTAAAGTGCCCTGGCCTGCACTTAGAACACAATGTGTTGCTGATGTTGGATTCTTACTATGAATTTCAGAATATCAGACTATCTTGTTGATAGTTCTCGAAGTTCTGACTTGTGTTTCTCAAAACACTCTCTGGTCTAGTATCATGTGATCTAACCTTATCAGGTTGAACATTCTAGATGCCAGATGGTATTCTCATAGACTCTCAGATCAGCTCCCAGTGGTAGATATGTTGCCCAGAGGAGCATTGGCTGATGTCATATCCTGACAGGAAGTTGTTTAACACGGTTCACTGGTCCAAGATCATCAATAAAACAAACTCCACTCTGCCACAAACCTCATCTCTTGAGTCAGCTTCTTGTGAACTATTTCCGCGCTGTCCGTTTTACCGACTCGCACAATAGTTTCGCGCAGCAACAATTACTAACAAAAATCGGAGGTCCGAGACCCCATCTAGTCATTCCTTCAAAGATACAAAAGGCATTGCTGAGGTGGCTTTACAGCTGTGGTAAAGAAGCCCTTTCCAAATGCCCGTCGTCAGACAAACAGATGAGCCAGATTGCTCATGCACACAACCCACCTTCTTTCACACTTGACCATCGACATCTCTTTAGAAATGTTCCTCAACTCAAAGTGTGATGCGAATGTAATGCAGCAGGGGTGTAGGGCTACTATGCAGTGTTGTGACACTTCACCGTGGACTTCTGGCAGGACAAGACTATGGTTAAATATCACAGAGAAAAAAAACACTGAATTCATGCATACGTAATTGAAGCCTTAGCTGTTAGTCTGCCAAAGGATGGCTGCATCATGTCACACATTTAAGAACTGATTAAATTTAATGGAGTTTAGGGAATCTGTTTTGTAGTCAGGGATTTAATGTGGAATCAACAGTCGTCCACGCACAGTCTGGATTGAGAAGTCCATGTGAACAGGAAATGTTGGTTAGTTTAAGAATGAGTTTGAACAAGGTTTTAAGGTACCTTCTATACTTCTTATATACCCCCCCCCCCTATATTACAGATTGAGGTTTGACACCAATGCAAGTATAACTTTGAATTCCACAGTTTCACACAGCCTATCTTTAGGTCAGATTTAAACATGGGGAAAATCCACCCAACAATGTCAAGTCTAAGTACTAAACGGTGTTTAATGTGTCAAAGACTTGGCACTTTTAAGTATGGAAACCATATCCGTAACAATCTGCGAAATCACAAAATTCTGTTTGTATAAAACATTGAAACTCTTTTTTTTGTCACGCAATAAAAATAAATTCCCCCTGTATCAATGATATGAATTGAAATGGTTTCCGTGTGTGTGCGAGCCTGGGTTGCCTAATGCAACTTCCAGCAGACCTCACACTGTTCCAGCAGTTCAGATCTGAGGAGTGTGTGAGCCAGGAATACCCTTCGTCACTTCACCGCTGGACAACGCCGTGCTACGGAAAGAAACCCCCGGAAGTCCTGTTAAGGGGGTCAGATGGCTGAACGGTTAGGGAGTCAGGCTAGCACTTCACCCTACTTGCCTCGGGGAGAATGTCCCTGTACTTACTGTAAGTCGCTCTGGATAAGAGTGTCTGCTAAATGACTAAAATGGAATGTAAAATGTAAATGTTAAGGGGAAAAAAAGGAGCTATTAAAGGAAAGACAAAGGAAAGAGAGTGATACAGACAGAGACAGTAAAACAAAAATAATAATCCAACTTGAGAAAAAAAATCTTATTAAAAGTGAGAATGGAAAACGAGAGAAAGACAAAAGAAGTTAAGAGAGAGTGAGAGACAGTTGAGGGAAATGCAGTCTGATGGAGTTCCGCTGGAAGATGAGCGGAGTGAAACTCCAGGTCCACTCTGCTGGGGACCCTCGTTAACAATGGAGCCAGTGATGTCACCCTTTAGTCTGGGAGTGAAACGAGAGCAGGGGCTTTCCCCTCAGACACAGTCCACCAGCCACACCGTACAGCCTTGGCTCAAGGCTGTAGAGTACATGTGATACTTCCTGTTCTGGATATCATGCATATGATGTGTGTGGTTGGTCTGGTCAGAGAATAAAGGAAGATGTTAGGCCTTTTCGTCACATACTTTCACGTACAATTCTTGTATATGGCGAAGTTCTAGTTAAAGCTAGTCCGTACAGAGAGATCCTTACTTTTACTTATGAGTGAGAGCATTCCCAACCCCTCGACAGTCTGTACTTTGATAACGTTCACTCACTGTCCTATGGAGAATGGAGTAACCATTAGAGAACTGGGTTATAGTGGATAATGATCAAAGCAGCAGGGATTGGGTGAAGGAATGGTGTGTCTACATCCTGTTTTTAATTACGTATTGATGGAACCACAGGGAGTGACCTGATTCCAATGTTAACTGGTCGCCGTGACATTCGTTGGCTACAATGTCAGCCGCGATGCACATCGTATACTGTGCTTCCCTCTCTACACTGAATGATTAGTCACCTATTGCTTGGTAACGTTTGACGAGAATCCAGGCTCAATTGTTTGTGTCTGATACGGTGAGAATATTGCGTGGCCAGATGATTTGTAGCAATTGTTCCATCAGAACCGAATTTCTAAATGTTATGGAAGTCATTTATTGCCTGGCTTTTCGGAAATAAAAGAATACTTTAAAACATCCGCTTAGATCATATATCGCATGCTTTCTCAGCCCTTGTCCCTCAAGGACAAAGCGTTAACAACCCAAGGAAATGGGTTGGACAGTAGATCAAAATTACAGTCTCGCTTCTGACATTGGCACTACTTCCCTCCAGATTCTCCAGTGCCTTGATCAGAAGTTAGCATATTTTCAGAGTATACCTAGCAACCAATCCCTGTTTTTCCCTGACCCTCAAGCTGTAAAATGCCAGCTCTGGGCCTCCTTGCCGAGGGGAAACTGAGAGGGGGTTTCTCGTCTTTGGGAAATAAAGATTCCCGTAAACTCAGCGGGGTCTCCGGACATGTTGCTATGACGAAAGACAGGTCTTTACTGCAGTTTCCTTTGGCCACTGTGTATTGCTGTTCCCCCGAACCTTCTGCGTGACCAGTTTCATACATACTTCTCCTAAATGCTTTCTGAAACGTGTGGCTACATACAGAAAAGCCTGTGTTTTATGGCAGTCAAGGCAAAGGAGGGGAGTTGGCGATGCGTTGATGTGAGCGATGAGATTTGAAACAGATTATGGGATTTTGTTCATCTCTCTGGACCTCCCGTCCAACTTCAGTGTTCTCCGCGGAGAACACTAAACTATGACATCATGCTTTCAAATATTGTGCTGCACCTTGCCTTCATTATAAAAGTGTTTAAATCTATATATTAATAGTCACTTCTGGATTGCCACAGAAAAACACAAAAACGAAATTCTCAAAAGTTGTACTAGTTATTCTCAAATTGGGTTCAAACTTTAATCTGTCGAGATCAAAGGAATGGCCACAGTTGTTCCTGGAATGGCATACTGTGATTCTCACACGTCAATGTTAGGTACTGTGTGCAGTTTTGTGAAGGATTTATACATTGAAAGAGGGCACTGTGTGGACATGACATCATCATGACATCAACAAACCTTAGAAAGTCATTGTGTAAGTGTCCTGTATGTCCAATTTCTACCATATGTAAATGATCAAATGTAAATATGACAAAATGATTTATTCTTTGTGTATGGCTGGCGGAAGTCACTGGAATGCAAGCTTCAGGTCTCACTGGCTACAATCAAAATCACAACGTAAATCTAAACACAGCACACAATTCATTCCTAAATAGTGTATAAGGAACACATTTTTGCGATTCACGCACGTCGCGAACGTCATCCTATATTGCCGGGACGGTCACCCTTGAACTATAGTACCTGTGAGTAAGTCCCCTTAACTCTTCTTACCCAAGACAGGTCCACAGATCTTGACTGATTATACTTTACCACTGTATTATCATTAAACGCACTTAACAATCAGTATCAACAGAACTGGCTGGACGCAATCTGTCAAACAGGGAGAAATGGCTGGCTGGGAAGAGAGCCGAGAACTATAACCGCTTGCCTCGTCAAGCCTCTGGAATCCTGAAAACGATGACGCGGGCATCCATCCCTCTGGCTGTCAAAAACAAACACTAAGACCTATTAGCAGGTTCACGGCCTTCTGGTGGAGGAGACTAGTGCATGTAGTTAGCTTTCAACACAGTCTACCACTGCTGGATATCTACATGTGGGTCATAGCTCTGTGGTAAAGGCAGACAACTCTTCTGAGCTACTGGCGCGTAGTAGCATGGCATGATAAATGCCTGCAATTACTGCGTGTCATTACAAAGTCAAAAAAAGGAAACTGGGGGGAATGAAGGGTTCAAAGGTGAACGGTGCTTTAGAAAACCACAATGCCTCCCGTAATATGTCCCATCTGGGACACCTTACGTTCCCCTCACAACGCTGCTGTAAGATGAGCGTTTTGCTTCTGTAGGTTCACAGAGTAAATATGTTGCATGTCTTCATCAGATAAACTGTGCTGCCATAAGTCACAGTACTGTAAGTTCAAGGTTAGGGAGGTATAATTACTATGGCAACTATAATGACTACAGAGAAAGGCACAAAACCAGAGACTTCGAACCATGTTTCTAGGATTACTGTAAGCTTGGGGACGGATGATCTTTATCCTGGAGAACATGTAAACCTACAGTATAGGCTCTGTGGCTGACTTTCCAAGGATCATGGTTCCTCACAGCAGACGCACAAAGGAATGAGTGTCGAGACGCGATTTCCCCAGAGACTTGAACGTTTCATGTGACTTTAAGTACGTTTCAGTGACTGATGTGGGGAGTTCCATGGAAATGTAATCATCTGAAATCAAGCTTCGGACAAAACACGACATCTGCTCCAGCAGTGTTTAGTCTAGAGGGATACGTCCTGACATTCACGTACACAGATGAAGAGCAGAGCCCGAAGAAGTCTGTGATGTCATCCTCAGTCTCGGAGCTTGTAGATGACATGTTGCTTTGTCATCCTCGGTTGTCCCCGTGTCCACCCTGGGTGTCCTCTGATAGCATCCTCTCACTTCCTGCTCCTTTTCCTTGATATCTCCTCGCCGTCTTGTCCTGACCTTGCCTTTCCTCTCCTTTCTTTTCATTTTAGGCTTAATTTCTCTTCTTTCTCCTCTCCTCTCCTCTCCTCTCCCTGTATGGCTTGGCCTAGCCTGGTATCCATCACAGGAAGATCCAACAACCTTGTCTTAGTTGTAATCTCATTCATTCCAACAGGCACAGTCCCATCCGGCCGGATACAATCAGCTACTGCACATATTGATGGATGAAGTGGAAAAAGTGGAATGGCTCAGTTCTTCTCTATTAGAAGGAAATGGAAATGAGTGGTTTCCTACTGCACAATCTCTGATCCCTCTCACTTTTTCTTTTTTTCCTCACTTTACTTGCGTTGTAGCTGGCTCTCTTATACAAGGCTGTGAACACACCTTTGTCCTTCAGAAACTCTGTTTTTAGGCATCTCAAACTTGACTTTCAGCCGCTCTGTTCAGAAAAAAAACTGAACCTGACGGCATTGTTTGAATTCTACAACTGTCAGGTTAAACACACACCTGTAAATTTGAATGTTGAGGATTGTTATTAGAGGCCTTTTCACTCACTAACCCCTGTAAACCAGTGTTCAGATCCAGGTGCCTGATTACTGGTGGAGTATGTCAACCTTTATACCACATGAATAGAAGACATCTGTGATGTCACTACAAAGACTTCTATGAAGATGTCCTTTTCAGTAAAGGTGTGGACCAACTATGAAATGTGTTCATGGAAACTAATGAAAAGTCTAAGTAAAAAAAACTTTTACAAAAATGAACATTTCACAAAAAATACAATATCATCCCCGAGTCTCTTACAACTCAGACTTTTTAGATACTTACAGTAATGTTACCAGAACTTCTAAGGTCCTTTTTTTTATTCTCTCAACAATTTTTCTGGCAGTGTCGGGCAGCCTCGAGTGTCGGGTCAGATCACATCCCATGGCCCTCAATCACCTCATAGCTCAGGAATTCCCTCTCCTTCCCCAACCTGGTTTAAAGAGGCACTCTTCATGCAAGACAGGGAGGATACGAGGTAGATCGGCTCCATCCGATTAGTCAGAATTATGCTGTGGATGTTGATTCCATCTTTGTCTTTGCCTTACATTACCATTTAGTCATTTAGCAGACGCTCTTATCCAGAGCGACTTACAGTAAGTACAGGGCCATTCCCCCCGAGGCAAGTAGGGTGAAGTGCCTCGCCCCACGACACAACGTCTGCCATCTGACCCCCCCACCTTGTTACAGTCCTCGGTGGTGATGCAAAAAAAGTGAATGAAACGGAACGTTGATATGATATCAAATGTCTCCTTCTCACCTTGGGGCGTATCAATTATTCAAGACCAATCATTCCTGCGTCTAGAAATATAGTATGTGGCAAGTTCTCATTGGAAAACAATTATAAAACACAAACACACAGTTAGGAAAGTGATTTTTGTGTGTGGAATAATTTGGTGTGACTGTGCCAGACCTGTCAGCATCTTGACCAAAAACAATGTGTGACACCAGAGAGACGCACCATCCCCCATGCATGAGCTCCAAGAACCAGTTTCCTGGTTCGCTCTCCTTGACAGCAGAAAAGTACTGAGACACATGGGCCTCTGTGAACGTTCATATTTCCGTTAATTTTCCACCAGTTGAGCCATCACTCTCCCTGGTTGTTCTCCCTATCACACCCAACAGGCTGAAAGCAAGTGGGAGAGGGCTTGAGCTAGGAGCACAGGTCCTTCAGATGGAAGATATTTCCACTCCGTGTTATTTATAGTTTTCCCTGCCTTGGGAGGGAGGCAGGGAGGGAGGGAGAGAGAGAGGCTTTGTTGCAACATAGGGAAAACTTCCTCATGGCGATAGGTCTAATCATAAACAAAATAACCCACTCGTTATATTTTTTCAGGCGATAAGACTTTTTCCTTATCTACTCATAAAAGATTCACGAGTGGGTAAGCATATAAATAATACTTTTTCACCATGGCACAATATCGGTTTAGTGGAGCTCAGGTTGCCATGTTAAAAAAAGAACAATATTTTTCCTGTAAATCGTTTTAAACTTCCAACATAAGTGTGAATGTCAAAATAAACCCCCCCTCCACCCCTCCAAAAACTGAATAATAAATAAAGACCAAAATGTTGCATAAAACCTCGATAAAACTGTTACCAGCTCTCAGGCAAGCTGCTTCAAGTGGAACAAAATGCAGTTACACAAATCATCCAGTGACTCCACCATGCCCCCTGACGTCTACACATCTGCACCTGGGACGGCAGCGGGTCACAGTGGGGCTGTCACACTTTATTGTCTGTGACAGTCCACTGGCGGGTTCAGGAGTTTCTGACAACGAGAAGCCATGGACCCTTCCTCCTCCTCTCTCCATGGACCCCTCCTCCTCCTCTCTCCATGGACTCTTCCTCCTCCTCTCTCCATGGACCCTTCCTCCTCCTCTCTCCATGGACTCTTCCTCCTCCTCTCTCCATGGACCCTTCCTCCTCCTCTCTCCATGGACCCTTCCTCCTCCTCTCTCCATGGACCCTTCCTCCTCCTCTCTCCATGGACCCTTCCTCCTCCTCTCTCCATGGAGCCTTCCTCCTCCTCTCTCCATGGACCCTTCCTCCTCCTCTCTCCATGGAGCCTTCCTCCTCCTCTCTCCATGGAGCCTTCCTCCTCCTCTCTCCATGGACCCTTCCTCCTCCTCTCTCCATGGAGCCTTCCTCCTCCTCTCTCCATGGACCCTTCCTCCTCCTCTCTCCATGGAGCCTTCCTCCTCCTCTCTCCATGGACCCCTCCTCCTCCTCTCTCCATGGAGCCTTCCTCCTCCTCTCTCCATGGACCCTTCCTCCTCCTCTCTCCATGGACTCTTCCTCCTCCTCTCTCCATTGACCCTTCCTCCTCCTCTCTCCATGGACCCTTCCTCCTCCTCTCTCCATGGAGCCTTCCTCCTCCTCTCTCCATGGACTCTTCCTCCTCCTCTCTCCATGGAGCCTTCCTCCTCCTCTCTCCATGGACCCTTCCTCCTCCTCTCTCCATGGAGCCTTCCTCCTCCTCTCTCCATGGACTCTTCCTCCTCCTCTCTCCATTGACCCTTCCTCCTCCTCTCTCCATGGACCCTTCCTCCTCCTCTCTCCATTGACCCTTCCTCCTCCTCTCTCCATTGACCCTTCCTCCTCCTCTCTCCATGGAGCCTGACTGGCCTAAAAACGAGACCTGTAACATGCCCGAAAAACTCCCAACCCATGTGTTTCGCATTTGGGACGTTTAAGACGAGTCTTCGGTGGGTTCTTTTGAAGAGGTGGGGAAATTGCCTGGTCCTGTTGCCCCAGCACTCCTCCGCCTGGGAGTCCACTCTAACTGTTGGGTGTAGGACGCTGTGCCTTGCGACCCTGCGTGCTGGTATCAGTATTCATTAGAACACTTTGGGTATCATTATTCCAAGGGGAACTTCAACATAGAATTTTTTCCCATTCCACTTTTTTCTTTTCTCTTACCCCCAGTAGTGACACATGGCGCACCTAATTTCTCTTATCCGCCAGTAAACGGTTTCCGTATAGATTTTTTTTTCTCGATCAAACGCGTGGTGTTCCTGAACTTAAGTGTGCAAGAATAATCCCCTCCAACTGCTTGTACCGTAAATATTGTTAGCAGCCTGTTTAACGGTTTTGCCCACAGTTCCAACACAGACAGAAAATTCCGCACCAACAAGACAGCCACTCCCAAAGGAAATCCTTGCCCCCAAGGCTGCTTTACCAACGTTTTAAGATCAGCAGGAGCTCAGATTCATTAGGGAACTCTGACCTGGCCCCAATATACAGGCACGGTAACCTCCTGGAGAGCCAATCAGAGAGCTCGTAAGAGGGATCCACCCCTTGTTATTGGCTACGCCTGGGGATGTGTGTCACTCTGATACAGGAAGAAGGGGACAGCAAGACCACTGGCTTACATAAGGATATGATTGAGAATTTGTTTGGGCGAAGAGATAACATTGTCAAGTGTTATTTTGCCTCACCTCCTCCTAGTCACCTCCGCCAAGTTTTGCGCATGCTTAATAAATGAGGGTGGTGTACCGTCTTTGATTTAGAGTCTACATAAACAGGACAAAGTGTTTTTCTCCTCTGCGAAAACATAAAGACACACTCTAATGAAACATCCCGCCCCCCCCTCACTGCTTCAGACTGTTTAGCTTTTCACGTGAACATCCCAGTCTACTTTTCAACATGTATTTTGTCTAGTCCTCCTGCGTGACATCATAGTCTTTAAATAGGAAGCGATTCTGTAACCGAAGACGCCAGCTATGAGCTGAGGCAGAGACCTGAATGACATCACGCCATTGGGACATGTGGCTTCTGACTACTGCAAACTTAATCCACTTGCATAGTTTTTTACCAATCTGTCTCTGCCTGGCAGAGGTTAGTGAAAGGAGACCAAGATGGATAAGAAGCCACTGCTGCTATGCCCCCTCTGTCTGAGGCGGATGAAACGAGATCTACCCGCTTTCCAAGCAAAGGGATTGGGGCTGGCACAACCAGGAACCACGTGTAAAACCACCTCAAAGGTATACGCTGGTGCCAGGTGAGATTGGGGGTCGCCCTACTTCTCAACACCCTCTCAGAGGAGTCGTTGTCCAGTCTGACACATGGGATGTTAGCAGAGTGTGCTACTGGAGGTTGGTGTGGAGCCCAGACAGCTGTGCGGGTCAGTCCCCTCTCCCCCAAACCTAAACCCCCTCCTCAGGGAGGCTTGTGGCCTCCTGCCAGTCGACTTCCACTCAAGAGTGACTCACCACGGCGGTAACAGGCCCGTCGGAGCCAACGATGAGGGCACTTGAGGTGACGATTCCTCCAGTCATATTCATACAGCTTCATTTAGTCATGGAGTTGTCCACTCATTTCCTGTTTACGCAGTGCGTTTTTACATTTTTCTTTGTCAGTAGACGCAGCTGTATGAACGGGTGGTGTCAGCGGTCACAGATATACTGTGTGTGTTAATGTCTTTACCAAAGACTTAACTGTGTATTGTACATTTAGCAAGAATCTTGTCCAACCTTTTTAAAGAGTTCTTCATTGTAATGATTTGGTCATCAATCTGGCTCCACAACTGTTGTGGCATCATGGGCATCTGTTCAAACAATACAGCTGCATGGTCAAAATCGGATCATGCATTTTAAATTAAACCATGTCACATCCATTAATGATTTACCACCAATTCCTTTGTGTGTTTTATCCCACTAAGTTGTAAATCTCCAACCAGCTTAGTTCTGTTGCCAAAACATTTAAAAAGAAATAATAAAGAGTCTTTGAAGACTCAGAGATTCTCGAACGCCACTATAACTATCTACGTGTAGTTGGGATTGCATCACCACGGCAACACAATCCCTGGTGTGAGATCACAGGCAGCGTTGCTGACCCGTCAGGTGCCAGTTGAGGAATAGTGCCCCCTTCTGTTTGACGTCTGCAACTGCCAGTCAAAAGGCCTGGATGATATCGTAACGTAAAGAATGAGACGAGTTACGAAACCACAAATAAAATCACAAATCCATCAATGCATTTATTACATACTGCATATCATGTTACTGAGTACACAATCATTATGATCAAAACTGTATATGGCTCTAAGTTCACTGTATACAAATGACTAAACAAAGTACCCTGTTCGACATTTAAATTATACAAAGTGCCCAAGTTTGTTCAACTTGACTGCATCACAACTTTTATAAAGAACTGTTATACGCTCTCTCAGAGAAACAACTGCATTAAAGCTTACATTCAAAAACCCACAGTAAAGGTATATTATCAGAGGAACCTTTGCTGAGTGTATCCATCTCTTATTTCCCAGTATAGATGCTTACAAAAGTGACACATGCATCATATTGGGATCAAGCTACTACTATATGTATACCATAAATAAGAAGAGTAAGTATATTTGGCACCATATTTCAGCATAGAAAGCAATCATAACTTGAAATACCTCTTTTTCAGTATACAGAGGTAAAATTTACTTTTGGCACATTACAAGAATATATATGTAAGGAAAAGATGGTGTCATAACCTACTACGGTATGTGAACTATACATTACTTTATAATAATTTTTCCATTTGAAGCAAACAAACTATTTGTACAAGATGAATTTAGTATGTGAAAATGTCAATCAACTTTACAAGACCAAACCAATCTTCAATCCTCAAATAAGGACATAGGCTAACACCCAGTCTTAACAGTACCCATAACCACAGTACCAGTGTTTTGCTAGGCAGTATTAGTAGGTCACTGTTGACCTACTTTCACTGTTGAAACCTTGCTGGTCATTTTGAGTAATGTAAACAAAATTACGATGAATCCCATGGGCTGATGGGAATTAACTCTGTAAAATGAGGTATAATATAAAAGTTGAGCAGAGCTCTGATCTCAACATAACATCTGTCTGTTGCACTTGGCAATAATTGTTTTTTTTATAAGTGACTGTCCTGACCTGTTTTAAACCATCTTGACAAACACAAAGTAGATATATAGGTATATAATTACTATGATATTTAACAATACTATTTGTATTAATAACAATTAGTGTATATTAACATCAAGATATTGAATATTCCAATATTATGACATTAAATATACATATTTATAAACTGCAAGGAATATATAAGCAAATGCCCTTGTTGAACAGCGGCGATGCTAGATATAACATAATAATAAATATACTATCATATTTACATTCTTCCAAACAAATACAAATAAATGCATTCACCATTAGTGTACAAGGTAAACCAATCATGAACCGCAATACTGAATATGAATTGAAGCCTCTCATGCACAGAGAGGTTTCAATACAGGTCGAGACAGGGTCTAAAACAGGCCGGTGGACGCCTGCATGAGCGCATCAAGCTCCACTAAACAGCGCCCCCTTGTGGAAACCTGCATGAGCGCAGCAGGCTCCACTAAACAGCGCCCCCTTGTGGAAACCTGCATGAGCGCGGCAGGCTCCACTAAACAGCGGCCCCTAGTGGAAACAGACAGGAGCCACAGACGCAATCCAAGTCATTACTGGCAGAGTCGGAGCGTTTTTCCCAGCATGATTGGTGCTTCATACGATACAATGAATTTGTGTGAGACACTTCACCCAACCCCAGAATATGGAGATTTTAGTAAATGTGGGGCATCTGGGTACACAACAAATATGCAATAAGCAAATCACCAACGAGCTGTGGCCAATTTAAAGAAAGGTCAAACACAATATTTTAGGTATATTCAATACTTTGTCTTTCAGCCTCTTTCAACAAAAGAATATAAAAACACCCTTTGCTATTTTTGCATCAACATCAACATGTATTCAATTCACATCGGTATCATATCAGAGAGCCACCTAGAAACATATTATGCATGAACTGTGTTGTATGTGGACAAAAAAAAAAACAGATCATTCCCATTCCCTCAGTTCACAGAACCTGTATCACTTCGATCTGTGGTGGGGCACAGTACTATGTGTAGTGAGATGCGAGCTACTGAGCATGTGCAGAGCAAAACCTCCAGCAATTGTGTATCTGTCAAAGAGACCAAAACACACAACACTATGTCTCAGGCTTGATTGGCACGTTGCCATGACACCCTGATAACCCCACAGTATCTTCCACAGATGTCCCGAACCACCAATCGCAATCCCGCACCCCTTAAAGGGGAAACGCGAATGCAACGCTTAACGTTATTATTATGTATGCCTGGATTAAAGACATGATGGCAATGTCCACCATCACGGATGGGCCCACTTCACAAACAAGTCGAACAACAAGCTAGGCTCCAGGAAAGGAAAGCTCACCTGACATGGAAACAAAAAAAAGCCAAATAACTATAGCCGCATGCACTTGGCGCGAAAAAGGCAAACGAATGCCCCGTAATCTTATTCGTAACATAACTCCACGTTTGTCTATGCAAATTTACTCAACAATGGGTTTCAGAAGCTCACAATATCCACAATCAAAATGAGCAAGAAAATGTAAATACCCTGCATCAACGCCACGCTTCTACCTCTACCTTAAGCAGCGAGTCGGTATCCTACACCGACATGAAAACCACACAACCAAATCTATCTCTGCTAACAGCAACAGTCCCGTATGACTGTTTGACCCAGCAACCTCCGTTCCACTCTATTAAACACAGAGTCTACATGCAGCACTCGGGCGTCTGTTTCTAAACCTTTTTCCATGGGTAGAAAATGCTGAGCTCGAGTAGGGTTTAAGCACCATGAAGAAAACCAGTGTTGTGACATCAAGAAACCAAAGAAATCATCGCACCCAAACGACATCAGGCGCCAGAGCTTCTCTGCAGCCAGCGACCTTTGGGTCGGAGACCCCACTGGAGAGGCATGCAGCACACAGTAGCAAGCATGTCTGTCTCCCCACACCTGCAGGGGACTGAAAGAAGGCCAGACAGAGCCCTAATGGAGCTCGCGGGGGAGCCAAAATGGAGCCTGAATGGTTGCAGTGCTAACTGTGGGCATCTAGAGGCCTGTGAGGTCAACGATGGCCTTGATGAAAATGGTGTCGTCGCGGATGTAGGAGTTCTTGGCGTCGAGCTTGGAGAGCGGGCAGAAGAGCGGGCAGCCGCTGGCGATGTTCATCTCACTCACGGGCCTCTGGAAGGAAGAGGAAGTGATGTCGGGCCGGAACGCATCGATGATGTGCTCTCTGTTACTCTGGTCCAGCAGCATGAGAGTCACCTGTCAGCATGAGAGAGAGAGAAGAAGAGGGGGAGGGGGAGGGGGAGGGGGGAGAGATTGTTCATTTCAGTCTATAAATGACATTAAAGTTCAAAACCCAGTTTTTTCTGCTGTTTGACTGACCTTCTGATTGAAGGGCCATTTCAGCAGGGCATCATTCAGTCCCCTCATCACCACGAAGAACAGGGACAGGTGGCTGCCACGCCCGGTCCCGTCCCCATTCAGGTAGATACGAAGACACATCTTATAACCGTACTTGCTGGTGTAGAAGGCTGCAAGAAAACAGACAGGACATGAGGCGGTCACGTTCTATCATAACACAAGAACAGGAGACCGTAAACAGTGGTGATTGAGACATACATCCATTTACGACATCTGTAGTAGCCATGAGCTGTTTGTGACTGATGTACAAGTTTGTCTCTGGCTGCCAGGGGAGCTTGTATTACATTACATTACATTTACATTTAGCAGACGCTATATGGACAGGGCTACAGGGACCCGACATAAGCATAGGGACATTCAGGCTGAAGTGCCTTGCCCAAGGACACAACGTAATTTTTCACGGCCGGGAATCGAACCCGGCAACCTTCTGATGAATAGCCTGATTCCCTGACCGCTCAGCCATGTGATCTGTATGATGTCGTGGGTGTGATGGGATACCTGGAGAGAACATAGCTGGGGCTCGGCCGGCTATGGCATCCTGCCTCTTCTTGGTGAAGTCAGAGATCCTCCAGACAAAGACTCCGTCAAAGGTGGTGGCCGACATCTCCCTCAACCGGCCTTCCATCTCCGCTACGGTCAGGTCCTTCAGCCCTACTGTCCTCTCCAACTGTCGGACCTGCGGGGAGTTTACATGTACGGTTAGCACAGAACCGTTATGTATTAGGCTGACATCTCCAATCAACACCACAGCATGCATGTGAGTCAGATGGCTGAGCAGTGAGGGAGTCGGGCTAGTAATTAGAAGGTGGCTGGATCGATGACGTTGTGTCCTTGGGCAAGCCACTTCACCCTACTTGCCCTGGGGGGAATGTCCCTGTACTTACTGTAAGTCCCTCTGGATAAAAAGCGTCTGCTAAATGACTCAATGTAAATGTATGCATCCAGACAAGCCTCTTACCCACCTTGTTACTCAGAACCTCGATCTTATCCTGGTCCAACCGGTGCTGGCGATTACTGGCCTCCATAGTTGTGGCGAACCTCTCCACCTCTCGGTTCAGCACGCACACCACATTCTCAAACGTGCCTGCTTTCACCTCCAGGTCTGTGCACCTGCGGCCCAGCTCGGCTACCTTGGTCTTCTCGCTGTGTAGCTGGAGCTCCAGGGCTGCTCCCACAGAGCTGGGCAGCGGTGTGAAGGAGGTGGAGACCGACAGAGTGGGGGCGGGGGCGGGCAGAGGAGGCAAGGGAGCTGGGGCAGAGGGACCAGGAGGACCGGAGCTGGAGGAACCGGCTCCCTGCACGGGAGGCCCAGAGGAGGTGGTGCTGAGATGGGAGACTCGGGCCTCGAGCTCCCTGAGGGACTGGTGGAGCTCCAGCAGCTTGTGTCCAGCCAGCTCCAGACCCTGGGGCTGCAGGCCCTCCATGTTCACCTTCATGCCCATGATGTAGTGCAGAAGCAGGTTGAGGTGTTCGTAGGCGCAGGCTCGTTCGTGGTCGTGGATCTTTTCCTTCTCCACCTGCACGAAGACAACATGTCAACCTTTTGACACTCCTGTGGGTGACTGTCATATTACTGTCTGTAGAACTTTGTGGATACTATTCATATCCAGTCATTTAGTTGTAAAACGTGATTTTAAAAATAATAATTCATCTGTACTTACGGACATATCACACCCGACAACATGGAACCGGCACGGAGTTCTAAACTTGCTGCAGAACTTGATGTGGTCTACATACTAAGGGAGTGATAAGCGATATCAGTATTTAGTAAACGAGTAATACCACATCCAATTTTGTTTTCAAGCAGACACAACACATTATCCTTACCAGGATCATCGAGGTCAACATGAAAAACCTAACCTTTGTTTTGTTGTTAGTTCATACCTTTTCCCTGGGGATTTTTTTCTTGGCACAGCCTTCGCAGATCATTGGGTACTTTGGACAGATCTCATCGTGGGCCTATAAGATTAAGATATCTGGGTTTGCCCTGATTCTAGATAGATCAATTGTTCCGTGTCGATAGCTTTGCGTAATGGAACGAGAAGAGGTACGTTGTTTGTCACCTTGATGTTTTTGAAGTGGAACGGTTCCTTGCAGTACTTGCAGTTGAGCGTTCTCTCTGGGCACTCGCGCTCATTGTGCCGTTCTTGCTCGTTGAAGCGAAGCTGTTCTTTACAGGAAGGACAGGGGGTGATCATGAACTCGCACTTCCCTTCATGGTTCAGCTGGAAAAACATGACCGCACGTTACGATTCCTCGAGGATATTTGCGCATGTTGTTGTATACCAAGTATGTTCAGAAAAGGAACAAACTGAATTTAGAGACAGTTAGCATGGTCTTGGAGAAGACTAGTAACTATGGTAAAGTTTACCAGGGCATACAGCCGAATCTAAGCAATGTTCATTTCAAACAAAAACACTGCTTACCTCATACTCTTTAATATTGCCTTTCCAAGTACAGCCTTCATTAATACAGACGGCAGAAAGATTTTCAACCTCTCTCCGAGCTGCATTATCAGGAAAAGCCTATAAGAAGTCAAATATATGCACTTCCTGTCAGTCACAGAGCCGCAGGAAGTGGATCCTGTTAACTGATGCATCATTCATGTTTAAAAGGTGCATTTCAGTGCACACGCTCTACATAACATGGACTCACCGGCTCCACTGTTGCATTATACAACAGTCAACTAAACGACAGCCCTTTGAAGCAAGTCTACTTGATACAATGCCGACATACTGAAAATAAGTAAGCAACTTACACAGCCTTGCTTTAAAATCGACGTTGGCTCTTCGAAAATCTCCTCTTTGATGCAAGCGTTACATTTCTGAGGTCCATTGCTGCAAAATACAACATTAGACAAAGCAGCCCATACCAACTCAGACATCCAACTCAGTATTGACACGGTAACCAACTGCAATTCAGTGTAGTAATGAGTCGAAAACACAGGGCAGGCAATGCTAGCTTGAACACAAATGTCGAATTGCTGTTGATGTCCTGAGCGGTGTTGACCTCACTCCTGTAATGGGCCATATAACCTGCTGTCTCTCACCTTACTGTCCTGTTGAAACAGTAGGAACAGAAGCGATGACCACACTGTGCTTGGAATGGTCTCCTCAGTAAGTTGTGACAGCAGTTACACAGGTGCTTGTCCTCCAGCTTGTTGGCAAGAATCTTCTTGGGGAATCCAGGTTTGTTGCTCTCCATCGAAGAGGGAGGGGAAGGTTCCTGTGTTGCCATGGTGCCTCTTCACAAGTCACAACAGGGTCTAAAAGAAAGCATGGCAGTGTCTAAAAGATACCTACACAATATGGACAAATGTGGTATCCTAAACTCGCCTGTTACCGTTTTTGCTATTGGTGAAATTAATTTAACATACTAAGCACCGTGGCTACTGCAAAAACATGCAGGTACCATTTATAGCGACTGTCATGTAATGAGAAAGTAGCCTGGCTATTGTTCTCGTCTTTCCCTTTTTCCAAACAATTCTTCTCATTTAAACATGGTGGATATAGCACGCATTTCGCAGCACACAACTGACACAAAATTACAATACAAAAGCACATTGTTGACGCCTGTGTCAGGCCTACTAAAAGGCCGATTCCTTTGTTTACATTTTAAGTCTGCATTCGGAGCAACGCTTCTTGTCGTGTAGGCTAAACCAGAGGCACATATGGCCTGCTCGCCAAGCAGTCACACTATACAAATGATCCAAACAAATCGTAAATCCATTGTTGTCGCGGTATACCATCATCCATTTCCCCTTTCTCTTCTCGCCTGTGGTCGTTACTAAGCCTTCAGCATCCTTCGTTGGAAGTGGTACCCAGCATACCGCCACGCCCCTTGAAAGCAGGTGCTCTAATCGAGACCAGTTTGCCATCGAAAATGGTTGCAATGCTATTGCAATTGCATGAAACTTACCAACGTTAAACTGTCATCGCTTGCAGAGATAGTAAAATACTCCTTCTCGTCGTAGCACCACGCGCGTGAAATCTACAGATTTGACATGCAATTCTGATGCCGAATGTATGTGTTTTCTGTGCCGTTAACGACATAATAAATATGGTACCGAAAAGCGGTGGCTGTTATTGTCCAATATCGCCATTGCACTTTCACCATGTTACGTCATTTGCAGACTGAAGATGAGTTGACAGGCAGGCCAAATATACGTCAACGTAGGCAATAAATGCATAATGCCATGTCCTACTCAGTAATAAGCCTACTAAATACTAATACGGATCAAACATGATATAGATTACAAAGATTAAAGCATCAGATACGTTACATTTTGAACAAAAGATTAACGAGCCCTTTGTAATCTGGGGACTTATTAATATCCAATCCGTAGAGTAGACCGTTTTTATGAAACAGCTAAAACATCCAGTATTTAAGCCATGTGTGTTTTAAACTAGTCAAATAAGTCTTGAGCAGAGGATTCACTTGCTTTGCTTTACATAATGCACATCCTACTAGTAGCAAATTGCGGACTAGTCACAAATAAAACCTGAAATTACTGAAAATCACCTGCATCACTGCTAATGACAAAGTTTAATCAAATTAAATTAATAAAAAATGTAGAGTATACGAACTTCCTGTGAAATCAAATTAAGCGAAATCTATAAATATTTTATTGGCAAATCCTTTCTGTAACATAAGGGCACATTAATAGCGGGCCTAACATGTTGATAATTATGAAATGTTAAAAATACATTGAAATAGGTGGATCCTTTGGACCTAGTCATACCTGAAAAAAAGACTCTGAAATGAGGCACTACACATACAGCTGATGGCTTCTCCTTGCCTACTAAAGCCACTAATATGCATTCATTACTCTAACTCATTCATCTGTTACAAAATATACCAATCTTCATCCTGAGAGAGGCGATACTGTTTATTGCACAATTAAGAATGTTGTCTTCGAGGAGTGGGTGTGTGTTTTGGAACCAAAAGCTGAGCTGCAGATTCCAACATTTTTAGCAAAGGTGAAGCGTCCGTGCGGCACTGTCTGTTGGTTAGGTCTCTTCAAGTAACTTTTGTAAGTTTCTCTGAATCTGGAGAACATATAAACAAAAGAACACACAACACGCGTGTTGAAGGTACTGACCCGTGGGAAGAAAAAAAACGCACCACTTTGATGTGTTTGTAAACCCAAATGCCATTGTGTTAACTGACTATTAAACAAACACATGGTAGAATGGCCGCTTCAAATATGTTACTTATCAAACAGATCTCATGTCAAAGTTAATAAGCAGTTGTTAGCTGAGTGAAAGCTTTGCCAGCGTGGCATGTTTGAACAGCTCAGTGACGAACCTTCTCGAGCCTGAACAGGTTTGAAGACAACTCGCCGTACATCGCAGCGTTGAAGTCAACCTGGGATTTGGGATTCGCCATGTACCTGAAACACAAAGCCCCAAACACCATGCGATTTAACCATGCTGGTGCCTACAACGCATCCACACTCTATATTAACACGTAGATTTTTCTGTGTTCGTATATTTTAATGCAATCAGTATTCATATTTAATGTACCCAATAAAAGTATGTATTGAGTAAGAAACGTCTAGAAAAATAAATACCTTATATACCCGTTTTCACGTGCAAATAATAAACGTGTGTTGAAGTTAATAATCAAATGGTGCCTATTGCAATGAGGAAGCTAAGGCGGTAATACTCACCCATTACGCCCATATTCACCCAGGGATGTGAGACGCTGTTCAAGACCCACAATCTTAAAGGCCATGTAACAGGAGGTCAACACAAGGACACTCACTCTGCACAGAAAACAAAACAGATTGCATTTCAGAGTCAACAGAACACCCAAATCAAAAGGATGATCCACTGTGCTTGTGCTGACATGCCCGGACCTGTTTTGAACAGTGACAAATGAAAGCCCAAACCTATTAATACAAATCCCATCAGACCAAACGCAAGGACACACACATATTACTCACAGGAACAAGTAGATGAGGAGAAGGGTGTGCAGCGACATGGACTGGGGAGATATCTCTTTGTGCACAACGCCCTGGGGCAGCTTGCTTGGCACTGAAATTGAAAGGAACATTTCAGCTACCAACAGTACATTGCCAGAAAGATTATGATTTAGCCTTTGTGTACCCTGTACACATGTCATTCAGAAACATATATACCAGATAAGCACTTTGCAGTATTTCAACCTTCTGTTATTTTACTCTTAGAAAATCCCAATGTATAATACAGTGGACTGGGATTGTAATGGTTGTAGCCAGACAAGTCTGTATTCAAGGATAGTCAGGTGGCTGAGCGGTTAGGGAGTCGGGTTATTAGTCAGAAGGTTGTTACGTTTGATTCCCGGCAAGGGGCAAGGCACTTCACTCTACTTGCCTCGGGGGGGGGGGGGGGAAATGTCCCTGTACTTACTGTAAGTCGCTCTGGATAAGAGCGTCTGCTAAATGACTTAATGTAAAAGTGAAGTTTCCAGGCAACAAGGTTCTCCTACCATTGTGATGGGCTGCTGGGTGCTTTTGGCTGGGAGTCTGAAGATGAACGTCTGCATGAACAGCCACCTCTCCGTTCTTCGCTCCGCTCAGGAACGAGTCTGGCAAGCTGGGGAACTCTGCTTAAACAAACACAGGCGCTGTGTGTAAATGTGTGTAATATCAGCAACATGCATCTGCTAACGGAAGCGCAGTTGGGCTCGTGTGCCATTGGTACAGGAACAACTGGGGAAACGGAAAATGTGGGAATCGTTTACGTATTATTCCCGATACATGAGCATCAGGAAACTCGACTTCTTTGCCATGTCTGTTAAGGGGTGTCCTACGGGAAGATACTTAGTTTTGTTTTCCTTTCTGTTGAGGGTTGAAGTTACCATGTACAACCGTGCATTTTCAATTTGTCTGTGAGGCTGTTTGGTCATAGAGACCAACAGAATGACGGTGGTTTTGGTAGCTAATGCGGTCTCGCTTAACGTCATAAATGCATTATGCTGCTTCCCGATGGGTCCCACGGACTCTGTCCAGGGCAAAAGCTGCTCCTTAATGCTTTGGGA
The DNA here is from genome assembly GCF_054491055.1 of Hypomesus nipponensis. Lineage (NCBI taxonomy): Eukaryota > Metazoa > Chordata > Actinopteri > Osmeriformes > Osmeridae > Hypomesus > Hypomesus nipponensis. The sequence goes on along the minus strand of NC_140387.1, from coordinate 3,741,608 downwards.
ACATTAGACTATAAAGTGGTACTGCACAAGGGGTTAGACGGCTGAGCGGTTAGGGAATTGGGCTATCAATCAGATGATTCACAACCATGCCCAATGACGTTGTATCCTTGGGCAAGGCACTTCACCCTACTTGACTCGGGGGGGGGGGGGGGGGGGAAATGTCCCTGTACTTACTGTAAGTCGCTCTGGATAAGAGCGTCTGCTAAAATGACTAAATGTAAATGGAAGACCCACCGGACATTTTGTCATAATCGGGAGTCTGGGATCCAGAGCTGCTGCTCTCCAGCACGTCCTGCCTCCTGTGGCGTACGCCTCCATCCAGGAAGTCCACAGAGAAGTCCTAGCAGGGAGAAAACGTTTCCGCATGTTGACCGTCACTATACGTATCGGCACACTTTTTTTTTGTTTTCCCACTGCATTCCTACTGACAGGAATACATTCCGGAAGTTAAAAACAGAAATCTTAAACAAACATCAAGTCAGCCATGAATCCTGTCGAAGCATTATATTATCATTATTATTATTTGCGACATTTATCTTGTGTGTCATCAATTCCCTTAGCAGCAAACAATCCCAGTGAGTTGAGCTTCACGTCAGCCGCGTACTGACCAGAGGAAGTGACGTGGGGCAGTCCAGTCTGAAGCTGTTCTCAGCAGAGGAAGGGATGGGGCTACTCCCAGTATTGTCTCCCTGAAACCACATTCCAACAACAGTCAGTATAACCCTAGCGTCCAGACATTAATAGAAACTTTCTACAACCACGCCATTTATGTAACAGCACCATTCCTACGCATCGCCAAAGTGATTAGACGAGAACTCTCTTGTAAGTTACAATCACAAGAGGAGAAGGGCACTCACGTCTAAATGGATGCAGAGGGATGTCAGGAGTTTGAAGGTGGTATCTCGAGAGAGGAATGACACAAACACATGCTGGAAAACATATTTTGCATTAGGAGGAGTGGACAAACGTAAGCATGTGAATGTGCAGGGGCGAGGATACTGTGACAAACATCGCAAATAGAATGGTCTTACCCTCTCATTTGTAGTTGTAATTACAAGGGCATTTGGCACCAAAATGGCTGTTTTTGTCTTTTTGATATAAGTCACGGTGACAACTGGGATAGTAATCTGTCAAGAGGGGAAACGTTACACCTGAATAAAGACCCTTCTGGAATACTTGCATAATCATAATATCTGTAAATGTGTTTGCCTTACCTTTGTGTCTCTGCCAAACACTTTTGAATGGAAACAGATCCAGTTATCAGAGACATACAGTTTTCCTTGATACAGAATGTCTTTCTGCAGGGCACAAGTGTAAGCTGTAGGAAAATGTTGCTCTTTTAGACAGGGCAAAAGCAGTTTGGCAGAGCAAGAACAGGGTGCATATTTTCACGTTTTCAAATTGAAATAAAAGATCTACAGCACCATTGTTACAGTTCCATTGTTTGTCTAGGTTATTGTTACTCGCTGAACCTTGTAGCCTATATAAGACAATGTAATTAACTCTCCGCAAAAGATGTATTGTTATATTGAACAGGTGCACTTACTTTGTTTCAGTGTTTCATCTTTGCTGATATGTTTGAATATTTTATGGTAATGGAGATTGGTCTTGGATATCTATAACAGACAAAACATGTTTCAATATTCATTAAAGTATTTTTCATTTTTGAGCCTAAAAACTGTATTTCAGATCAAATAGTTATAAACTTATTATGGCTTAAGAGATGAGACAGTATGATAACTACGGTATCTGTTTATGTTAATCTGTTTATGTTTAATCTATCATAATAAACTCAAAAGTTGCTGCCCTGAAATATCCAACTTACTATACGTGAAAGAGGTGACATTCTAACCATTTGTTAACAACTTCAAAATGTATTTTATGGCACAAACCTGGCTGGATTTTTTCCTTGCAATCTTGGTTTCACTGTCATTTGGATTTTGAATTGGAGAAGGCTGTTCCGCAGCTTTGAATCTGAAAAGCATGATGTTTAAATACGCACTTCAGTATGCCCATGCCATTACAAACACCAGTACAGAAACACAAGACTGGTAATCCAGCCAAGCATGCAGAACTATTTGACCTCGGTTCCCAGCAGTATGGTTACCTTACGTAAATATATTGACACAATAGCATTAAGGTCTGAAGCTAAACACACAGTTTGGCCAAGCTTACGTCTGCTTGCTTTGTGTCTGCAGTTTAGACATGCGTCACTTTAATAGCAAAAAAACTGACTAGAGATTATTGAAAGCCACACTAACAGATATCAAAACACACAGACTACAGGTTTGATTGGTTCCGTGTCCGAATGAACTGAAATATATGACTGTTACAGCCTATCGGTATTGAGTTTTAATAGGTCAATGACATCCGAGATCTGCTACACAGCGGTAACGCTTCTCGATCAAAACAGACGTCTCCATTTCAGATATGACGACCTCTGCTTTACCTTATGAGCGGCGTTTTCTTCCTGCCGTCCAACTCCCACTCCAAGTCCAGAGACGGTTGAGGTTCCCCTGCATGCTTGCCGCTCCGTCTCGGCCTGTCCTCACCTCCATTCTCCGTCTCTGGCCTGTTGATATATACAAGCACGGTGTGAATGTGTACAGTATCGCTAAATGTTCTCAGAACAAACTTTCTGATTTACACTAGCAACCCTCTCACGTTCCCTGACCGGCCCCACCAACTGTAGCCAAAGATGGGAGACAATCACACGGCAAGAAGCAGTTTACAGTAAACAATGGTAGCCGAGCCTAACAAATATAAAATAAAGATACCATGTCTGATTATTACAATTATCTCAATTGTTGACATGATCGTGGCTTTAGTTTTACTTGCGTCTTTTTACCGGACTGTAAAAGTAAATGAAAACGAAAATGAGTGGGCCACAATTTTTTACTTGACATTAACTTCACAATCTAACATTCTCCAAAATTTCAGGGACTCAAACACAAAGAGCTAGCCTCTGCTGCTACTGGAACAATGCTTGCAACAGTAGGCTACTCTTCCTTCGTCGCACGTATTACTTTGCCATAAGTTGCATGAACAAAACGACGTAGGAATAAGCTAGATAAGTAGTTTAAGCAAACGCAATCTTGAGCAAAATCATTGACAAATAAGAATTAAACGGTAACGTTATATTACAATAACACAGTCGTGACTTCTAAACCTAGCTAGCAAAGTTGGCAAAGGCGGCCCTGTATGTTATTCCAACTTACGTGGACTGAATCCCCCGGCTTGAATCTTTCCTGGCGACGGGTTTGAGCGACTTTGTAAATTGTTCTGGTGTGGATAACGGGGTACAGGTTCTTTCGGGCTGTTCGGTCGTCAGAACCATTTCGCGAGGGACTGCTTTGGTTGGCCTCCCTCATCTATTACCCCTCTCCACAACCAGTAAAGTCGGTCGGGGTTTAGGCATCGACCGACACTGTACGGGCTAGGTTTTAAATTTGAGGAGACCGTTCGACGCTACCCAGGAAGCTTCGTAGAGGTGGAGTCGGAGGCAGGGAGGGGGAAGCAAGCTGATGCTCGCAAGCGTCTGCGGTTAAGAGTAAGAAGTTTCTCTGTGTGATCATGTTGTAATCACTTAAACACTTTCACATTAATGCAATCCATATAGCGCCTCCAAGGCTTCATATAATTTGTATTTTTTTTTAGCTTTTGCTCTGAAAATAACCTTTCGAGTAACCTTCAGCAAATTGTTTTGTCGGAACGTCATATCATATCATAACCAGCAGAGGGCAGCAAATAACAAGGCATTAAACTAAACCAGTCAGCCGGTTTTAAATCGTCACTTGTTTACACAATTTTAGCATCCGTATTCCAGATATTTCGGATTTACAATTAATATCTTGCCAAGAGACATAACAACTAGCTGTAGCTGTAGTGATGTTTAGCTCAAGGCCAGTGCCAGTTTGTAAACAAATATATCCCACGTGCTCCTCTTCTTTGTCTATTTTGGGCGTGCACAGCACATCTAGCAACAAGAGCGCCTCTTACAGGAGGGGAATGTTTGGATTTGTCCAAATCGCCGGCATTCATTATATGCATTTAAAACGTGCATTTTGCTTTTCAGATGATTTTACCAACAAAGCTGTCCAACAATCATACAAAAACTTCAAAATCTGGATTTATTACGATGCATTTAAATAAATAAAAATTCGAACACCCAAACGAAGACATATTTTGTTCTGTGGCATACTCTAATTACTTTGATTTAAAGTCCAGAATGACGGTGGTCGAATTCAACAAACATAAGAAAAAAAATTAATCACAATATATCATTGCTTACCAGAAAACATTCACACAGAACAAGGTTGAGTGGCAGTTTCTACACGAATTGTAGTTAATGGAACATTATTTATCAGTATACAACATGGTACTCGTTTTATCTGGACTACATACCAATAGATACACTTAGGTACTTATTAAGTCCCATGACTCAATACTCTGTCCTTAGTCTAGGAGTCGCTGTTGTAAACCTGAAAGAAAGAAGAAAAAAAAAGAAGTAAAGAGGGAAAAATGGCTTGTCAGAGTTCATTAAGTATCCAGGGAACAATGGCAGAGACGGCAATGCAGGTTGCAGCTAGCTGGCCTGCCATTAATCATGGCTGACAAGGAACCAGGGTTAAAGGTGGGAGAGCTGCCAGCAACTCTGTAAGTGATTATAGTGCCTTTCTCACTGAGCATTGGAGCACAAAGAGAGCGTGGAGGATGGAAGTTCAACACAGACTGTTCAGTTTACAGAAGACGCTCCAAAAAAAGTGGGCATGCTACACATCCGGTGAACATATCAACCATTTGAACATATCTAACAACGGTCGTCCATCATAATAAATTCAAATCTCTGACTGATGTGACTGCTTGCTACTGACCGACCACTGTAACACATGCACAACTAAAGGCAAACAGAATTGACCATGCATAGTAGCTCTTTTGGCTGTATTCGCTGTATGGACTAGGCACGAATCACACACTGCCACACAGCCCCCAACACAATAGTGCCTGGTAAACAAAGAGTTTAATTTGATCAATCAGCATCGCTCGACTTGTCCTTTCTCCTCTTATTTTGAGTGTGGGAGCCCTTCTTTTCCACCGTCTGCTACTGGGAAACATCCCCATCTCGACGAGGCAGGCCTCCTCAGTAGCTGTCAGCTTTTCCACCTTAGAAAAAAAAAAGAAACGCGAAAGAGTAGATAGAGAGAGAGAGAGAGAGAGTAGATAGAGAGAGAGAGAGAGAGAGAGAGAGAGAGAGAGAGGAGAAAAGAGCCAAATAGAGCCAGTGACTGGGGTAGATTGAAGCCCTGTTAAGTGCTCTGCTTGAAAGCATGTCTAGCCTCATTAGCTGTCAGTTGTAACAATACTGAACTGGCAGTGAAGACAGGTTGGAGTCCTGTGGTCATAAATCACTCCCTGACAGCCGCCTGACATGCTGGGAACCCCTACACACGGAGGCAAGCCAGAAAAGCCTCTCCTTCTTGACACTGCACAGGCACACCTTTAGACACGAAACACGGAAGGCATCAAAGCACTGCCATTGGCCAGATTTTTTTCGGGGGTGGGGGGGGTGGGGGGGGGTTTACATGTGTGTGTCATGGGCGTCTGTCGGGTTGACGAGGTGCTGTGCGGGTGACTGGTGCGGGGCGGCGGGGGTGAAGGGTGCGGGGCCCCCGGGTCATTAATCACGGCCCCTGACATGCAGAGCAGGAGGCCGTACCGCCCCCCCACCCCCACCCCGCCCCCCCTCGTGCACGCAGCTGTGACACAGTCGCCTCACAGGGAGATGTGTTTGCCCGGAGCCCCGCTCTCCAGGCCTGTGGCTCTCACCCGTCTGACCGCCTCAGTGCTCCAGTCACTCACGTGCGAGTCTGTCTGTCAGGCCTCTTCCTCTTTCGCCCGCGGGGCCCCTCCACCGGCTCCCTTCATCCTCCTCGGATGAATTTGTTCTGTGATTCACGTCTGCTCTACTGCGGCCTCCTATCAGCTTCGTTGGTTTGATCAGATCTGGTCGTTTAATCATAGTTTGTGTTCTGGTATTTTTCGTTTTGTTTTTCCTGATAGAACAAAATCAATCAAATGATATGGAAATTACAATCCCAGCTTACTCTCCTTGCATTTGTTGCTTTGTTACTGCAGTTGTACTCGCCTTTTCAATCATTTTGTAGTTCTTGAGCTATCAGGCAATACTTGCCATTGTGCTTTATCCCACTTTGAAAAAGCCAGACTTCACAGGATTTGTAAACATGAGAGATGAAGAGCAATGGGGCATCTCATTCCTGTTCCCATCCACTGACATGACATCACCCAGACATGCAGCTGCTTGCATAATGAAATAAACCAGTTTGAGACGCTATTTCATCACTCACAGCTAGTAAATCATTGGGTCCAGGCGTAGAAAATGTGTTGAAAGCTGACTCCTTATCAACTTTTCAACATGGCTTGGGAAACATCTGGTATTTCCAAGGACCCTTGCCCAAAAACGTTCATGCAGGTCTTATAAACCCTTCTTTTATATGATGTATTTATATCAAATGATGTTATAGGTATAGGAAATGTTTCACTGCAATCTGTTTAATGTATAGACCAACCAAAAGCATTCTATATTTCACACCACATAAACACACACATTACTCTGACTTAGCCTGGACTAATGTTGTTCAATTTCCTCCCACGGTCTTTCATTCCAGTGAATCAAAATGATGTAACTATACCACACCTTGTCTTTTTCCTCTCAGAAAAGACACACACACACACGCACACGCACACATTATGCCACACACAGGGCCTGCCATAAATCAGTGGAAGGGATCAGGTCCACCGGTTAGACTAAACAACAGTGTTTGAGTGGATTTGCTCTCCCTCATTAATCATCCTGACAGAGTGAAAACACATTTCCCCTTTAATGACTGTATTTGGGTAATCATGTCTGCCGCTTTCTGTGTGCCTCTCTCTCTCTCTCTCTCTCACACACACACACACAAACACACACTCTCTCTGGTCCTCCCACTCTCTCAGTTCGTGGGCCTGGAATCTTGAGCAAGAAACATCTATATATGCTGGACATGATAAACTTCGAATGAGGTTTGAAACATCAGCGGCAACGTGTCATTTAGGTATGGAACGTAAAGAGAGAGGGAGAGAAAGTCTAGAACCTTCCAAGGCTGCGATGTGGTGCCTGCTCCGCCTCATCGCAGCCCATTAGGAACGCTTACGTTCATGCGGTGGTCGAATAAACGGCAAGGAGATGAGAGAATGTGGCCGGGAGAGGCTTTTGAGATGCAGAAGGCAGGAGATGTTGTCGCCCCCACGTGCAACCAACCCACCAGGCGGTCCCCGCCAGCCTCCGGGGCCACGCCGGCCCCTGCCAAGGCACGGTTTTTCCGCGAGCGACCCCCACTTGTGATGCATGGGAGCTGACAAGCAGGCCGGGATCCCTCCCAGCGCAAGCGGATCAAAACCAGCTGCGGCCCGTGCGCATTAGCAGAGTAACCATAATTGCCCAATGCCCTCTTGTGCACTACTGAACTTGCTCTGTCCGCGTTTTTCGCCTGACAAGCAAGCCCTGGAAAGCCGGAGGGAAGGGAGACAAACCCTGAGTGAGGGAGGGAGTCAGAGCGGGTCCATGGAGCGCCACGTTTGGTCATAAAAGTGCAAGGCCAGGTTAATTTATGGTTGGATGTGGGTAATTAACCTCAGCATGCCATGATGGATTGGAGTATCGTGTTTTTTTTTCTTCATTTTTTATAGAGCTTTCTCGGTGTGTACTTAGAGGGAGGGGTTGGGAGTGTGGCGAGCTCGAAAAGTGTATTTTCAACATTTTTCCCCCCTGTCTGTGGGTGAATGTAAGTAATGGCTGCACAGTGGTTTAGAAACATCAATCCAGTGTGTTTCACATCTGCGTGCTCTTTTATTTTTGGACCACTTGAAAAGAAGGATGAGTGATGAGGTGATGAAGTTGGAGAGCGGAAGAAAGAATGAGAGTACGCAGAGGAGTTAGTCTGAGGAAAGATGTTTGTGATCTCTTTTAGAACTCACAGGGAAGAAAAAAAAATCGGCCTTAGAGGAGGCATGAAGAGAAATGTCTGAGATTTGTGCCGCTTAGACCTCTTTGTGCTTCTTGTTTTTTTTGCCGTTTCTTGGCTCAAACAGGATTAATTCATAATCCTGCTGTATCTGGAAACCTTTGAGCTGGCAAAACATTCCCGCTTTTGTTTCAGGACTGTCAAATGGATTTAGAAAGTTTTAAAACGTATTCTGCACTTTCTGAATACAGACTTTCAGATCCAAATCTACACGTTTAGGTCCAAGGCTGTTTTCTTGTTGTTGTTCTTGTCCTTCCTATTAGAAGTAGTTAGAATAAGAAACGAAGAAAAGACTCCAATACCTACTCCTTCCTATCCGTCTCTCTTCCTGTCTCCTCCCTCACTTCCTCCCTCTTATAGTTCTTTCTCTCTACCTCCCAGTTCCGGTTGATGGAAAGGTTGAGACTTGTTGTGTAATGAAGGAGCTGCTCCGCACTCTGTCATCATTAATCACATGGCTTGTCAGCTGTCCTCCCAGGACTCCCATAGGCCAGCCATAGCAGGAGGCGGGACCGCCGACTCCCCACACTGCTACCAGGAACACAGGAAGCAGTGTGTTGTGTGAGGCTGTGAGCATATAATAAACCTTTTCCCTCCTCATTCCCCAAACTTTCAGATGAGCGTGCTAGGCCACCGGTATTACATGTAGCACATGCTTGCCAGAAGCCTAGCGGTTAAAGCGTGTGAGTGTTAATGTCTGCCATAAACATTAGCCAGACTCGAGATGGATGGACAGGGTGATTGATGTGGGCCAAAAGGAGATGAAAGGAATAATGGATGGATCAGATAAATGAGTAATGGATGAGTAAAAGTGAAATGGAAAATGGAGAACACTATTCATTTCTCCCCCGAGACAAGATGGAGAGTCTTTCTAATCCAATTTTATCTGTTGCCTCGGGTTATTGGTTTAACTTGTTCTTTTTACTAAATCTCTCAGGTTTTGTGAGTTTGTATGTTTTTCATAAACAACAAAAAACCCACTTATGTCCTTTAGGTGGCGACACAAACCTAAACTCCTTCCCATCCAGAGAAAAGTAAGTCGTCAGAAAAAAGAAGAAGCCTATTACCTGGAAGTAAACATGCTCTTTACTCAGTATCAAGTTCATTTATCTTCTCAGAATGTAAACCAGTAATCCCAGTGGGTAATGGACAATTAACATCAGTTCACCTCAGGCTGTCTTGGGGCATGCCTGTCAACTTGATTGCTCTCATTAAAAGAAGCTACTTAAACATGTCTCTGTCCATTTCTGGGCCAATAAGGCACACCTGAGGCAACCTGAAACCCAGAGAGGGACGATCTTCTCCTGCCCTCCTGCCCGACTCCTAACTCTGATGCGCGCTACAGCGTCTCGGAACATCGAAACAGGAGCGGGTTCTCGTGTTACCGTGGTGACAGGGTGTTTTGACCTTTGTGTATCCCCTGTCAGAGCAGTGAGTGACCGGCGCGGGTCATCCACACTCTGCCAAGGGCCTCCCAATGTCACACAGCCAGGAAATGACATATTACCACTGCCAGTCACAAGGCTGTGGAGGTAACCTGAGCGATGGACTGGGCCTTATCCTGGGCATGTCAGGACAGCAGAGTTTTAGCTCCGATGCCTATCTGATGTCCTTAGGAGCCAAGCTGACTGTGACTCCAACCCCTCATTGTATAGGGAAAGAATTACTGCAAAAGTGTTCTGTCGGTTGAGAAATCCTCTTGCTGAATAGGAAAATCGTGCGTTTGTTTCTGCCTGGTTTTGATACGATACACTTATGTGTACACTGCTGCCCGGACCAAGGCATGTTGATTTCTTAAATGCAACTAATCCAATGTGATCTGCTGATCGTTTAAACGTTTCCCGGCACACTAAACACTATATAGGTGTCTTAGCCAGGATTTACAATCTCAGCGTGTACATGTTCTCGGTGCGGGTCAAGTACACACCGCAAATGTAGTACAAACTACCCTGAGACCGGAGCCCTGCCCACTCATCCAAAACAAGCCAACCCTATTCCATCAGGTGAGACAGTATTTCCTGCATAGCTGAGGGGTGACAGCTGAGCCTTCGCGGTCTGCTCCCTATCCGTTGGGTTTCTGGCGCTGTGAAACACAAGCTGAGGGAAAAGCACACCCAAAACCATCAATCACCCGATTCTGTCTGTGGAACAATAGCGCCTGGCGCGAACCCGTACGCTACATCAAAGACGGCGTTGCAGGTGGACCAAGGCCTCTGTTCACTTTCCACTGCTCTGCGCTCGAATTTTATCCCTCGGAGACAGAATGTGTTTCAGAGTTGTGGTGGACCCAGACAGCAGCTTTGTGCATTATTTAGAAAAACATCGATTTAACCTATGAATTTTACCGATACACGTTTTGTTTTTCATGTCAAGGATTTAACGAAGCATGAATAGGACTGTACCTCGAAAATAAATTATTTCGTGCACAAGAACATAATACCCAATCTGGCCCATCGACTTCCTGTCAGCATCCTGGAAGTAGAAGAAACTCGTGCCAGCCATGATGAGTGAGTACCGGCCTCTCAGTATCACACAGGACAGCGGTCCAGAGAATCAATAACCATGTTCCTGCGTTTGTCTCCAGAGAAACGTGCACATGCTCAATGTGTTTCTCCAGGAGTGACAGACTGAGCTTGAAAATCATTTGTCGGTTTGTTTGGTTGGATGGAACTGTGTCCACAAACCACACACAAGGGCTATAATAGAGGCTCTAGTGATCGGATGGTGCAGGTTGAAAGAGTTTAGTTGACACAAAACCAATTAGTTTGAGAAATGAAGACAATAAAGGTTTAAATATATTCATTGTCATTTATTAAACAAAATATGACCTCCCCTTTCAACGGCTAGCACTGCCATCATTAATTTTTAGTAGTGTTCAACTCTCTCCCTCACACAAGGGCTTTCGCCCAAATACTTCACACAAAAATATCACATCTCCGTTAACTGTTCATTTTCTGTACATATCCAAAACCAAGAAGCTTGGGATCGATGTGACATGCACATTCATTCTTCAGAGACCCAACATGAAAACACCGTTATCAATGTGACGAGGTAAAATATATATTTTTGTGTATGCTTCCCTGATTTCTGTCAGGTAGCGTTCCACAGATCCGGTTCTTAACTGGTAAACGATATGGCTGCAATACAGAACTGACAGGGGGGGGGGGGGGAGAAAAAAGAACAATACATTGTAATAGTAAACTTGAAAGCCAAGCGCTCAAAATAAATACAGCTTCTCAGTTGGAAAGAAACGAATGTTGGAAACAAAAACAAATGTCAAACCGAGATTGACCCACTCAGTGTGGCTGCACATGCGTCTGACTGTGCTGCCCGTTCCTGTCACCTCACCTATCTCCACACAGCAATCACTATTCCCAGCATGACATTTGAGACTGGAAACACAGCAGCCCACCAGAAGCTATCAGCCAGCCCAGTTTGTGGTGCTGTGGTCTCAGTGTAGCATTCCACTGACTGTCGGTCCAGTCCAGATCAGCCCGGCCCAATCCAGTTGTGTCCAGTTATTTGTGAGTGACCGTATCCAGGCAGTCTGCAGCCCCTGCCCCCCCTACCCCCCCCCCCCCCCCCCAGAAGACACTCAAGAGGGGCAGACCCCCTGGTGGTTTCACTGGGCGTAGACACAGAGTACCAGCGCTGCCATATCATCTCAGCAGACCCTCCTCAGTCTCCAAACTGGGGAAGCTGATTTCGGCCCGCAGTCATGCTGCCTGAGTCATGTTCAGGACAAACACTGGAACGGCCGCCACGTGGCTCATTGGTAGCCCAGGGCGGAGGCAGAGCCCAGTCTCTGGCTGTAAAGGGCATAGTGGGGGTAGTAGGGAGCCGTGGCCTGGAGAGAGTGCATGGGGATGGACCCCGGCCCGGGAGGCAGGTGGACCTTGCTGTAGGGGTGGTAGCGGGCCAGGCCCAGGCTAGGGGGGGCTCTGAGGGAGAAGGTGCTGGGCAGGGAGGCAGGGTTGCTCTGGTGCGGCAGGTGGAGGTGGCAGGAGGCAGTGGAGGAGACCGAGGGGAAGGCCGAGAGCAGCTTGCTGTCCATGCCTCCAGCCAAGGACGTGTGGGTGCGCAGGTGAGCCAGGAGCTCCTCCGAGTTGGCGAAGCGCTTGTCGCAAGGCCCCCCGGCCGACACCCAGTTGCAGGCGTGGGGCATGGGGTCGTTGAGCATGAAGCCGTAGGTGTAGAGAGGGTGGGACAGGGACGGAGACACGCTGGAGGACAGAGTACTGGGGTGGAGGGAGTGGAGAGGATGGGAGGGATAGACCAACGGGTAGCCCGATTTGAGGGAGGAGGAGGGGTCGTGGACACAGGAAGTGCAGTTGCTGCCTCCCAGGTGGGGTGCGTTGGGGTAACTCAGGCAGTACGGGTCCCGGCATAAACTCTGCATGAAGGAAGGGGGAGAGGCACCCGTGAGCGGACTGGAGCTGGGATGTTTTCCCGGGACCCCCACTCCAAGGCCTGACTTGGTATGGTCCAGCCCTTGGACGAACTGGGATGGGTAGCCTGCGTAGGCTACAGAGCCGTGATAGCCCATACCGGCTGAGGAGAGCGGGAACACCGAGTGCCCTGTCTTGTAGGGGGAGATGGGCGTTATGTGTCCGTGGCCCAGGTTCGACTGGGTGGACTGGGAGTCCCCCTTCCCTGCCTCATGGTTGGTGCTGCTTTCAGAGCTGCCGTTGCTGGAGTTGGTGCTGGCTCGGGCATGGCTGGAGTTAGCAAGCTGGGGCCCGTCCAAATGAGACTTACTCAGGTCTACTTCTTTCTTAAGATGGCCGCTGCTGACACAGCTGCTGCTGCTGCTGCTGCTGCTGTTTGGACTGGCCTGCTCTGGTTTGTTCTCTCCGTTCAGAGTCTGAGGTTGTGAAGCCTGCTGCCCACTGGGAGACTGGCTTTGTCTGTGAGACTGGGAGGACAGCTGGTTGTGCTGAGGGGGAGAAACACTGCTTGTTCTGGAACTGGGGGAGACTGAATGAGGGGGGAAAGACTGGCTGTTTGCTGAGCTACCGTTATTACTGCCGTTGTTTGGAACTCTGAAGCCAGTCTTGTCACTGTTGCCATTGGTGCTGCTGACACTATCCCTGCGACTGTCGCCGCCCACTTTGGAGTAGGGCTTGAAGCTGGACTTGTCATCCAGGGAGGGGCGGTGTTCGCCCAGCTTCAAGCTGGAGCCGGAGGAACGCCCGCCTCCCTCTTTGTCCCCCAGGCCACTGGAAGAGACGGAGCCCAGTTTGGATGAAGAAGGGGGATCTGGTTTACCTATCTGGGAGCAGGTCTGAGCTAACAGGGCCAGGGGGCTCTTCTTGGCATCCAGCTGCAAATAGAGTCAGACTAGTTTAGTTTCCTAAGTGCCAGTGGTTATTATTGACAACAACAGTCATATATACCATACACACGATTTACGTCTAGATACTTTTCCGTATCTATTTCCCATGATATTCGTGCGATTAAACAATATCTTTTCGTACATCAAGAAATAGCTTAAAATGTATTTTCAAACGCGACTATGGCAATGACTGGCCCTAACGCTTATTATTTAAAATAAAAAACTATCGAAACCACGTTTCTACGTGACGCAATTATTATTACATTATCACGGGTATAGGTTCCTATGTTTTTTAAATCATACTATTTTGCACAAAAGATAAACAGCATTGATGTTCTACATTAGTAGCACAACAACAAGTTGAAAAACAAAGCCCGTGATGCTGCGCGTGCTTGAAACAATGTTGATTATCAATTTACTGTGGAAAACGACGAATACCTCGATGCTCACTGGTGCAGATGTCAGCGGCTGCAGGTATTCCGGGTGCAGTAAGTGGCTTGTGTGCGCGGTCAACATATTGAGCATCCGAATAGGGAGTCGCTTTGACTGGCGAATAGGATCCAAAGGAGTAAGTAAAGACACAAAAGCGCCCGGTCTACACTTCTGGTTATAACAAGCTTCAGTAAGCTTGGTGGTCCGCTCGCGTACTTGGTGCGTAATAGATCCAGAGGGGGAATCTTTCATTGGAGAAGGAAGCAAATGTTTTGGACAGGAACTATACGTTAACTTAAGTCCCAATATCAAAAATGGTGATGTCCTCAACTAATATAGAATAGTAATGTATAATCCGTTGGTCTAGCATAAGTCCATTTATGTATTTCCCAAGCAGCCCACCTAAAAAGTTCCAACGGCCGAGAATTCTGCTTGCCCGTCCCGCTACAAAATCTGAAGCGTCTCCTCTTCATTCATGGCTTCAATTCCAGGGCATTTTTGAAAGATTCTGCTCTTATTCTCCGCAACTGCAGCTATACATTAGGTACAGTACCCTAGTTCTCCAAACTGTTAATGTTCTGTTAAGTTAAACGGAAAAACTCCTCAAAAGACAGCCGACGGATATCAGATGCGGAATCTTCGTCTACAGTGGTGCTTATCTGCTGCATACACACCTTCCCAGTACTAGCGTCGAGTGTGTGCTCTCACAAGAGTCTTCAAAGTAAAGTGAGCAGCCGTCCAATGGACAGGGTCCGCATTGGTAATGAGAAGGGCTAGTGCTATTCTTTTGAAGGCGGAGCAACATTGTCCCTTACGCCATAAAACATCGTCTGTGCTTGACATATAGTAATCAACTGTTACAGATAGCTCCATGGTATAACATTTTTTGTTTAAGGTTGTGGATTCACATAAAACTGTGAGTCAGGGTTGCTTTTGACCTTTTGGTTTAGATAATAATTATCTAAACAAAAATAATTTAAAAGTGCATCTAAATGCTGAATTATTTGCTTCCATTAAATTATAATTTGCTTTCCATTTAACATCCCCATTACATTCACTGTCATCCAAAATGATTTTATAAATAATATTATAGGCCTCGTTACACATTTTACAATTCAGAAGCCTTCCCCTGTTATAAAAATTGAGGTTTATAATTAATCTTAACATGATCGGTATCTCAGCATATTTGAGCACCATAAATCAAATAAGGAGCTGCATAATATGTCATGTACCATAGTCCATTTCTTTATCCTATTATTCCATCTTCACAACCAGCAAAGAAAAATGTGATAAAAAAAAGACGACTCTATATTCATGGTTTTATAAATCTGGAATGTTAATAACTTTATTGCATTACCGCCTGCTGACTGACTCTGAAATGAGCTAATTTTGTTAACCTAATTATACAATGAATTGGTTAAAGTACTTAAAAATTACGCCTGACAAGAGCTATTAGTGGCAGCCAGAAATAGTCGGAGTCTGAAGGGCTTTGATGCTCACAATCCTCTCTGGTCTCAATTGAGTGCGAAATGTGTCCTAATCCTTCATAACCTATGGGCAAAAGGCTGAATAATGGAAGTGAAATGATACATATTGGCCCTCAATCTTTGGCAGCCTTGCCTTAAAAAGGGTGCATTTATTAAATCGGTATTATTCATGCTGCTACTGCTTAAAACAACTGCCTATAATAATAACAGGACTGCTTATTTTCTCTCCCCAATTTACCAGTTACTAGTTTTCACACCCCTGCCACTAGCATTTAAAAGTCACTGCTCTTCAAATATTCCTTGGGATGTTGTGTAACTGCACACTAATCTCCTTTGAAGCAACCCCTTTGCCCTTGCAGGCGAATGCTGCAAGACACCCCTTAGGGCCTTCCATCAGTGTCCCCTTTGTGATAAGAGCGAGAGTGCTGGGGCGACCTCACATCAGGAAACGAGGTCAGAGTTCAAGTCACACTAGCGAGACCGCGGCTAGCTGGATGCTTGTGCGGTGATGGTACACAGACGCCCGGTCCCAGGCAGCCATCGGGCCAGGACATGAGGGCACATAGCAGAAACACGGCGTCATGATAGAGTTGGGTCAAACCAGGGCTTGAGAAATCGGCTTGGTGACGCACACACAGGACAGACGTCCCCTGACAGGGGGCACAGATAAGCTGTCGACGAGGGTGGGCATGGCGAGGACACTTTATGGTTATTGGCACTATCTCCTCCTGCTTTTGACAAGGTTACAAATACAGCCCATCAAACATCGGTCGTGTTTGTTTATGCAAGACCCTTTTTCTGCCTTCTCATGAAAGCCCTTTGTTATGGTGACAACGCTTAACGTCTTTGGATCACCTTCAAATGTATACTCCTTCACCTTCTTCGCTCCCTCTGGTAGTGTTTTCATGCGAGAGATAGTTTACTTTATCTTTTTATGACTAACCCTCAGGGACGCAGAGAGCTGGTCTGGAATTCCACAGACCAGCAGAAGGGAAAGGTGAGGGGGCGTAGAGACCGGAGAATAAGCCAGCAGGAGAGGAGGTCTGAAGAAAAGCAAGGGAGGGTGAACGACTGAGAGAGAGGCTTGTCATGAACAATAGGGGTCCGCTTTTCAACTTTTCGCGAAGCCCCTTGAAGTAGCTCATCAACAGCTGGAGCGCAGTGTCAGTGAGTGATTGCTGTTTCCTGTTGTCGCTAGATACGGGATTGTCGCTAGATACAGGGCGGGTTTCCCTTTCTATCAGGGAACAAAATCAAAGCAGCAGCGCCTGGGGAAACAATGGAAACCATTTTGAAAGACAGATCTAAACCCAGAGAGTCCCAGAGAGGGATGGTCCGATATGTTCCCATGACAATAGCAGAGCCTGGAGATCGTGTTTCCACGGCACTCAGACCTGATGAGTTACAGTGATAGACGTTCGGTCCCTGTAGGATTTCGAAAGCACGACTGTTACTTTTGACCTTGATCTGATGAAAGTTTTATGAGGATTTCTGGCAAATTCCAAAGGCTTTTCCTCTATAATGGAAACACACACACATAAAAATAAAAAAACACACACAAACTTTTTCCTCCGTCTCAGTCTGCCAAACAGACATTCCAGCAAAAGAAAATTACAATGGAAAGGGCTTTTATAATATGTTTTTGTGTTTACTTATCTCCATATGCCCACTCACTGTTCACATGATTGACAGGGTTTACTGAAAAACAAATCACACACTTGTGTGGATTTTAGACTGCTGTGACAATTATGCCTGTTTACAACACAAGCACAAGTAGAGACAGCTGATAACATCCCATAGACTATCCATGTAAACAACACACTTTATCTTTCTCGCACTCTCTCTCTCCCCTCACACACACACACATACACACACACCATCTGTGGGTTTTTAAACGTGGGGCTATTTACATACTTAAACATCCTCTAATCTCTCACACACTGATGTGTCAGTCAGCCACTGTGAACACTGCACTTATCGGCCTGCCTAATGCTTGGTCCCCATTTGTTTTATCCTCCAGTGTCCACCTGTCATCTCCTTATCTTAACAATCACTTGTGCACTCAAATATTTAAATCACAAGAGCTTATCCACCTCCTTCAAACGCATACAGGACACACGAGTGAAACACCCGCGCCAACGTGCACGCACGCAGTACACATGCTCTTCCCGGCAACAAAAGCTGCCATTGTGCCACAGTGGGTAAGAGGAGAGGTTATCTAGTCTAGTGGGTGGAGGAGATCCAGAGAGATCATGCTGCTAAGGGGCACCGGGCCTCAATCAGATTGGGCTATGCTGTTCTGTGAAATTTCATCTGACATCAAAGATAGTTTTCCCCACCCCCTGTGGGATGTCTGTTCCTATTGGAGGATCTCATTTACAACACCCAAGGCAACCTGGCAAACGGCCATACAAATGTTGTCACTTCCATTTTTTAGGTACAAAATGTACAAATTAGATTAATGAATCGAACATGCCGTATCGTTTCGGTAGATGGCAGATTTGAAAGCTCAAATGCTCCTTAAAAAAATAAAAGCATTGAGCATCGCTCGGTTCAAAAGCAAAAATCCAGTCCTGTATCTGGAAACTACACTCAGACCCAAGACATGCTCAGAGAAAATTCACTGTGTGCCTCATTCTTCCACCCTGACCTCCATCCACCCACCCACCCACCCCTCCTCCCACCCCTCCACCCACCCTTCCTCCCACCCCTCCACCCACCCCTCCTCCCACCGCAAACCAGGGCCCATCCATCACCCATCAGCAGATTGACACCCACCCTCAGTCTCGCTGTGGTGTAAAATTACTTTTGCCATCATGGCAGGCGAAAGATCTATAGCGGCTCCCTTTTTTTTTCGACCAGTTAAGGTGCGGGGAAATTGATGGTGACCGCGGAACCCAGGAGGCACTAAACAAACCTCTCCATCGCCCCCCCCATCGGCTGGGCCCTGCCCACAGCGGCCTGGCAATCGTTCATTATCGATTTTCCGCGCTACGGCAGCAGCGACTTAAACAGAGATACAAAGGAGGGAGCCACACTTCTCGCATTTGTCTATCAGGAGTGGAGGATCCATTGATGTGCGCCACACAAGAACAGGGCCTCTCAGGTCATTAGCTGAGCTTCCTGGTAAACAACCACCGCGCGTGGAAGCCCAAGTCTCAGACACCACAGGGGGCCAAAGGAGCCAGCTGTCAGTCCTTCACCTTGGTGCCTTCAATATTGACCGAGTCAACCCGTCTGTGAGACATGTCTATTTAGCGTGAACTCCTGTCGCACGTTCAGCCCGGATGTTATAGGTCCTGATTCCTTGCTTTCGTCTGAGGGACGGAGCCACACACGAGCTAATGACCCTCATTTATAATCCCACCATTAATCCTCAGCCTGTCTTTAGAATCAAAGAAAAGGCAGTTAGCTGCAACAGTGAAACCAAAAGGGATCTATGTGGCCCATTGATTCACTTTACTCAATAAGTCACTTTGATTGGGAACTTAGTTGCATCTGTACTGAGAGAAAGATGGGGGGGGGGGGAGGGAGAGAGGGAGGGAGAGGGAGTGAAAGGGAGGCAGAGGAAGTAAAGTCTCTTTGCTTCCTGAATGCTGCTCATTTCAGTACTTTTATTTACTTAACCCTCAGACCAACCCTCATTCATAAATGTCAGAAATGACTAATATCCCTCAAGCCTCAAAGACTATACAGAACCAACAGTTATGCATAATGCTGGCTATGTGTGCTAGGCACATACCAGCATAATCGCTGGCCGGCAACCACCATTCTAAATCCCAAACACACCATTATAGACGGGGAGATGCATTACAGCTTTCGTCCCACATCTGTCAACGCCTAACACACACCACACGCTGCCTCTCGCTCAAGACATCCCATCCGCTCTGACGCAGTCTGTCCAAACACTAGACCCTGCGGTTAAACAAAGAGGCAGGGAAATTGACGAGAGGTGCGAAAAAATGCGCCTGTCTCTTTCTTTTTTTTTTTCTTTCTTATTTGCGTCGTGACGTATCCGGTACAGGAATTGAAAAAGGACAGGCAGTTGAATATCCATTAACTACGTTTGGGGAAATGCTGCTGGTGACTCAACATTACCTCGTGACATTTCGAAATTCAGCGCGAGTGAGAGAACGACGGGAAACACATGTTTCTCCGGGTTGTTGTTTTCAGCTGCTGTGGTTGCCGAGGGAACCGGACAGGGGAAGGCTGGCGACTGCCACGTTGGAGCTGTCAGTCATGCCGACACAGAGCCTCTGGGGTCGGGAACGCATGTGGGGTCTTTGACGTCACCGAGGGACAGGGAAACTCAATTAAACAATGACTGTGTAGGTACATTAACGCCCATCAACCGTGTCACATGAAATGAATTGGTTTGACAAGGTTTCACCGACCTCCGTTCTTTCTTGCTTGACATTCGACATCTAGGATGGAGACATGACAGGGGTTTGACCTCACGACGACCACAGAGGTCTGCTTATGAAGAGTACAATTAACTTCTGGATTGAAATACACAACACCCTTTAGAGCAGTGGTTCTCAACCCTGGTCCTCGGGGACCCCCTGTCCTGCATGTTTTTAGATGTTTCCCTGCTCCAACACACCTGATTCAAATGAATGGGTCATTATCTAGTTATGCAGAAGTCTGCTGATGACCATTCATTTGAATCAGTGGTTATTGCTTTAGAGATCTTCCCACAACAACAGTCCACTTTGCCATCCAATGAACTTCTAGGGGGGGTTGTGTGTATGTATGTGTGTGGACCACACCCTGATATGATATCATGCCGTGGAATGCTTCTCGTTTGGAGAGAAGGGATCATGAATTATTCTGTTGATCACCCAACATGGCTTTCCCGTTGGTTTGCGATGACATAGTACTCTACTTAGGAAGTTAGATTGAAATGTCTAGGGTCTAATTTATCTTTCCTGGATGAATACATGAATGTGAAACAGTGCCATATTTCACAGAAGCTCCCTCTACACCCTGGAATATGATTACGGCTGCCCCAGAAAGTCGAGCAGAAACCGTTTTTCACCTGAACAAGCATTACCGTGTCATGCTGAACATTATTCACCGTCTGCTGAGCGCTCTGACACTTATGAAATATTTTCCCCGCTGACCTCAGATTCTGCTGAACTAGGACAGTTTCTCTCCCCCTCTCCGCGAGAGGAGGGTGATGTCATGATGCTCTGAAGACCTTGTAAATAATCTCCCTGTGAAGTTCTAATGCATTCTTCAACAGTTAATCACATCTGTGTGTGTGTTGATGTTTTGATCATGTGGCATTCTTATGTCTGAATCCACACCCTTGTTTTCCCAGATTTCCTATCTCTTTCCTTCTCTCTCTCTCTCTCTCTCTCTCTCTCTCTCTCTCTCTCTCTCTCTCTCTCTCTCTCTCTCTCTCTCTCTCTCTCTCTCTCTCTCTCTCTCTCTCTCTCTCTCTCTCTCTCTCTCTCTCTCTCTCTCTCTCTCTCTCTCTCTCTGACAGCTCTCATCGTGGTGAGATGTCAGCTCTGTTCTCCTTGTGTGACAGGGTAAAGGATTGTATTGGCAGAAGAATTGATAAGTCGAAGGAAGTGCACGGAAAGTCTCAGGACATCTGGTAAAAAGGTTAGATGTTATTTAGTGGCTGAGAGTGCAAGTTTTCTCTGTAGTTCCTGCCAGAAGGTTACTGGACTCCGCCGTTGTAAATAACTCCTGGCATTCAATGGTATAGGCAGTGTGTGTGTGTGTGTGTGTGTGTGTGTGTGTGTACACAACACAGCGGGATGCAGGGAGGGGGGAGTTGTCACAGGGTTGGAAGTATGTGCAGTTTTCTTTATTGTCGTATTTGATAAATGGCTTCGAGAACAAGGCAGAGCATACATCATATCACCTTTAATGGATACACATTTCTGGGCCCATAACTCACCGTCCTTAAACAGAAAAAAAGTGAAATATGGCATTGTATATTTCTTCCCCCGGACACATTTATGAGTCCTCCCTGCAGTATAAATGCAGTGATTGCTATTTCAAAGTACCATGTCAGACTAGAGAGCACAGCCAGCTGCCTCAACAGAGAGAGAGAGAGAGAGAGAGAGAGAGAGAGAGAGAGAGAGAGAGAGAGAGAGAGAGAGAGAGAGAGAGAGAGAGAGAGAAAGAGAGGAGAGAGAGAGAGAGAGAGGGAGAGGGAGAGAGAGAGAGAGAGAGAGAGAGAGAGGAGAGAGGGAGGGAGAGGGAGAAGGGGATGGTGACAGTGAGAAAGGGAGGTGATGTGGGGGGAGGGGGATGAAGGAGGGAGGGAGGGAAGGGCGGTAAAGACAGAGAGAAATTATAGGCCTGACAAAGTTGAGTGTCTATTCAAAAAACTCTGTCCGGCAGCAGTAAATTTATAGTGTTGTGCTTGCCCCTATCAAAAGCTAAACCATGGCCTGGCGATGGCGGTTCATTCCAGACTAGCAGCTGGGGAGAATTCCTGGCTGACAGGCAGTCAAAGTGCTCCTGGAGGACTTGGTGAGAGAACGGTTGACCACTCGGCAAGGATGCATAGGAATGAACGGTTGGGCCTTCAGCACTTTGTTCAGTCGAAGCGTGTAAGCGGGGCCAAGGAGAATTATGGTTGTGTAAATCCTCGAGCCCTTTTTTAGAGGATCAAAGATGACAGATATATATCACGGCTCCCTGTGGGTCGGCACGCATGCAGAGGAGCCCGTGTGGGGAGATGATAGACTGCCTCTCCTCCCATCTCCCTTGTTTGTTTCTATATCTGTTTTGATATGCTGTGTTCAGCTCTTTAGGACTAGGGCTCGAGTCTATTCTCGTCTTTAAGCCTTTTCAATTCGACAGTACATCCTTAATTACAGCGAAAGAGGAAAGGGACCTCGCGACATCATCTATGACCTCTATGAGCAGACACGCGAACGCACACACGCACACGCACACACACACACGCACGCACGCACACACACACACACACACACACAGCAAGAAAGAAAGAACAAGCTCAGACATGCAGATGTCACCTTCTTTGGAGACTCAGAAGGTGTCAATTCAGACAACGTCTGTCTTTGCTAAAATGTTATCTCTGCGAGGGGTGTATCAGAGTACAGGTCTGGGGCGTATCCAGCCCAGACCTAAACAGCATAGAAAGGACTGGATTTCATCAAATGAAGTTTTGAAATTAGGCTGCCACCCAGAGCACACAGAAGAATATTATTTTGACACCTCGTCACCCTGAGGGGGGAGCGGGCCTTTTTGATGTGTGATCCGCCAAGCTTTGCGTTGGCTGGCAGATTTTATCAGCAAACAAGACAGGCGAGCGAAGCGCAGACTAAATAAAAGGGGGGTGAGTGATAAAAATGTCAAGGATTATCTTCACTTTGCCGGGCCCTGTGATGTCGTATCAAAACGGATTTGGTGGAAATGATTTGGCAGGAGGAGAGATGATGACGGAAGGGGAGGGAGGGAAGAGGAGGAGGAGGAGGCGAAGGGGTGCTGTGTGTGGTATGTGTATGTGTGTCAGGCAGAGAGAGAGAGAGAAAAGGAGAAAGAGAGGGAGAGGATGTTGTCTTCCATTACTTAATTCTTCTCTCAGCCTCACGTCTTGTTTTAACACTTTTCAAACATCTTTGTTTCGGTTTTCACGGGAAGGCAACCAGAGGGAGGAACTGTTAGGAAGTGATAGATGTTGTCACCGACAGTGATGGGCTCTCTTATGTGTTGCAGTCTGAGGAAAGGCTGTAAGTCTGACACAGTGACTTTGACAGTGTTCATCACTCCTGTTCCACTGTTACAGCATGACGACTTGAGCTTGACAATTGTTGGACTCCTATATTCCGTGACCTCCAACTCTGGGTCAAGAGATAGGATGAACTGAATCCACATTCTGAGCCGGGGGTTTGCGTGTCACTAAATTCCAGCCAAGGCTTCATGACTTCTTCAAGCCTTGCGAGAAGAAGGTCGCCTAATGAAGGTTACTGGATCACTAATAGATGTCAATTCCAAACACTCCTCTTACTGCTCCTACAATGTTACTCATTCAAATGACCATATGTTCGTGCTCGTTGTTGTTGTTGTTTTTCAGTGGTCCAGGTGTTGATTTGACGAGGTCTGTTTCCCCGGGACGCCCCCCCTCCTCTGTGACAGAGTGACAAACGGAGGTGTTGCTGTTGTCACCTCCCTGCTGCGACTCTCCACTCGGGTCCTTACCCGAAACATCCGGATGTTTATAGCCCCCCAGCTGGCTGCTTTGGTCCCAGCAAATGACACCCTGTTGGTCAAGTAGCTCCTTGAACCCCCCCCCCCCCCCCCCCCCGTGTTTCGGCCTTGCCGTTCGTGACGGCTAACTCTCGGTATAAGATGATTCTGTCATCTGAACCTTCGCATCAAGATCCCTCGAAGAGGCCTTTGACCCTCGAGTCTCACGTTCTCTACCGGGCTAAAATGAATCCTCATCCTATTATTGTTGTTTTGACTCCAGGCGCTCCCCATTACTTTCCTTAACGACCTACCTGTTTAGGTCTCTCTTTTATCTTTTAACGTTACTTTTCTTCCCCTCCCCAAACTGTTGATCATTCTGTCACACAGGCTGACAGGGAAGATTAGAGTATTTGACCGTGTGTGTGTGTGTGTGTTTGTGTGTGTTTGTGGAGAGGGAAAGGAGGGAGAGGAACCTCAGGTCAGATTCCTGAGGTTTCAGCCCGTAATACCTAGCTTTCCTGATTAGACCTAAGGCTAGAGGGAGGATTCTGTGTCCGTGGTAACAGAGCCGACGTGTCAGCCGCTGTGTCATTGTGTCACTCTAGACTTGTCAACGATGCCACTTAGCTCAGACTGGCGGTTGGATTATTCCTGTCACCACCTGGGAGGAATGCACCGAGGCTTTGGTCTCGTCATCCGCTCCGGTTTGATCACCAGCCACACGGTAGCGTGTCGAGTAAACATGAGCATGTTTTGTGGAGGATTTGGAAGGGGGTTTGCTGGGTGAGAAGCAAAAACTTCCTCCACTTTCTCTCTTTGTGTCTCGTTCTCCCCTGTGCCCTCTACCCCTCTCTCTCTCTCTCTCTCTCTCTCTCTCTCTCTCTCTCTCTCTCTCTCTCTCTCCTTCTCTCTCTCTCTCTCTCTCTCTCTCTCTCTCTCTCTCTCTCTCTCTCTCTCTCTCTCTCTCTCTCTCTCTCTCCCTCTCTTGCCCTGCCTCTTTCTCAATCTCCTCCTGAGGGCAGGCTTGTGACGCTCCCTCCTCGCCGACCCCCCCTGGCTCTCTGGTCTTTTGTCGGGGGGCGGCGAGGAGGGAGAGATGGAAATAGATTGAAGAGAGGAGAACCAGCCCAGCACCTTGAAAGGAAGCATTGTGAAACCCAGGGAAGTACATCTGTGAGAGCAGGCCCCTTTGAAGTGGAGGATGACAAAAGAGGAAACGCGTGTGAAGTCACACCTTCCACTCAAAGGAGCAGAGAAGCCAGGGGAGAGTGAGAATCCCAAAGCCCCTATAGCCACAGCGATGACCTCACGTCCACAGCAGTCTGCCGTGTGTCTGAAGTGTTCAAGTACAAGGTTGCACTTTCCACTCAGTTTGGTTTCGTACTACTGTACTTCCGGATTCTTTTTTTTTGTCTCGAGGAGGAATCTCTTCTACTTGAGGGGACGTCAAACGGCATGAGAAGAAGAACAACATTCATAGGGAGAAATAACAGAAGATCCTCAGAAGTCTTTTGACGAACAGCACCCAGAGACGGAAAGAGAGACAACTGAGGAACCAACAATCCAAAATGGACGACGGCAGAAAGACGAGACCACGTGAATATTCCCCTACAAGGCCCACAGCCTTTTTTATAAGTCTTTTTGTCTCTTTTTCTTTTAATTACCACTCCACCCTGGCGGGTCCTCTCCCTCCCTACCCCTTTCCTTCTTTTCTTCCTCCCTCACCGGCCCCTCCCTCTCTCTGTCCTCTCCTCCACCCCCCCCACCCCCCCCCCCCTGCCCTGCTCCAGCGCTTCCCACCAGCCAGGCAGCAAACAAAGCTCTCAGAGCACAATGCGGGTGAGAGGGAGTGTCCTGCTGGCAGGATCTGAGAGCGGTGTTTACAGAGGACCATGTCAGTCGTTGGCGTTTGGGATGTTCCAGCGTGTGTGGGAACAGTAGGGGGAAACCTGGCTTTGATGTTCCCCCTGTTTCTCTCACTCACTGTCTCTCTCTCTCTCTCTCTCTCTCTCTCTCTCTCTCTCTCTCTCTCTCTCTCTGTTTCCCTCCCCTGCTCTTCCCCTCTTTTCGTGTCTCTTTGATGGAGTTCTGTGAAGGGCTCTTCCTCAACAGGAGGCCCAGTTGTCAACACCCACACAGCATAGGAGGAGGAGAACACACACACACATGCAATCCTGTCCTGACACACACACACACACACTGCTGTATTCTGGGTTAGATACAGTAGGTGGGGTACAGTTTCAACACCACGCCTGAACATTGTGTGTGTGTCCCACCCCCCCACCCCCCAACCCAGGCTTGGCATATAGTGACAAAGGCTCAAGTTTCACCGACCATTAAATAAAGTGCCTTGTCACTTGTCCTCATACACTGACAAATGTGCCGTGTGACAGATGACAATGACGGCTGACCCAGTGACAAGCAGCTGGTTACAGTCAGCCTGTGTCATTACTGTCCTCTCCCGCAGTCCATTATTTGCCCTCGGAATACGTCGTCATCAATTGATCATTTTCCTTGAAATGGATGTGATTGCGAATGGCGCTCTGATGTCGTGTTACACAGTGGCCTGGTTGAGGTGTTCGTGTGACAGAAAAGGAGGGACTTGGAAATGAGAGATTATACATGCGTGTGCGATTGAGACGGAGACAGAGAGATGGAAAATGAGAGAGATGGAAAATGAGAGAAAGAGGGAGAGGTAGTGGGAAGGAAGGATAATAAAGAGACAGACAGAAAGAAGGGGGCGGGGGGGGGGGGGGCGGTGGTGGTGTGAAGGGACCGCACACCCTGACAGAGGTCAAATTGGTCTTGTCAACAACATTGCTGATTTAATTTGACATATTAATGTTCGCTGCCAGTGGTGATAAATCAGGTCAATCAGGCAGCATCCTAGGTCTCAGCGCATGTGCTCTTACATGGCGGAGTCCATAACTGCATTCCCCCTCATAAAACATTGAACCGGGCTTACCGTAGAGGACTGCTGAGTGTGTTCATAAATGAGGCAATTTTTCCCTTCCTCTCGTAAATCTGCGAGCGTGAGAGATGCTCTGTCGGGGCGGTGGAATCCGTTGGCAACGGCTCCACGGCGACCGGACCATAACGCGCGGACATGTGAGCAGACAAGCTAGATAAAAGTTGTAAATTGACTGTGTGAAACGATGATTCACCGCATAGACTCACCCTCTGTGCTTCTAGCTTTGAGATGCGGCTATTCTCCGATGAATTAGTCCCGTTTTCTTGAAGGAACACTGTTAACGAGGATTTGTTTGAGTGAGGATTCCTTTCCCTGTATGAGATTTGTCGTCCTGTAGTGTCACAAGTCAAAGTACCTGAAAGAAATTTATTATGGGTATAAACTAAGTGTCTCACAGGCCTTCTACAAATAATAGGCAATATGCTTAGCCACCAAAAGCACATTTTGAGGCATCAGTATCTCTGTACTGTTTCATAGAAAATTGCCGTTTTTACTGAAAGAGTCCTAGGGGAAGGCTGCAGCGCTATCCTGGGTGTTATATGACATTCTGCACTGTGCTCCACTGTGTTTAAACACCCTCCCTACCCCATCTCTTACATCTGCAGTTGTATCATCTCCCTGACCTTTTCTCTGGTAGACTTGGTCTTGTCGCAGATCATGGGGGCTGGAAGTAACCATGGTGAAAGGAGAAGAGGGAAATCGATTCAACGTACTGGAACGTACATTTTGAAAAAGTAACGTCGGGATTTTACGCAAAGGCGACTATGGCAAGGTGTACAATCATTTTTGGAAAGTGCTTGTTGGTCCGTGAGGCTGGCATCGGAGGATTTCTGCGCCCTCTTGTTTTGTGGTGACCATCTCGGAGAGAGACCTGTGACCAGCATAAGCAGATGGTTACATTTACATTTAGCAGATGCTCTTATCCAGAACAACTTACAGTAAGTACAGGGACATTCTCCCCGAGAGCAAATAGGATGAAGTGCCTTGCCCAAGGACACAACGTCATGCACACTGGCCGGGAATCGAACTGGCAACCTTCAGATTACTAGCACGATGCTCTACCCGCTCAGCCACCTGACACCCTTGGTTAAAGACATGGAGCTGAACCCCATGGCCGAGCGAGCAGCTGTTCCATCTGGTAGGAGGGTTAGAAATAGAGAGAGAGAGACAGAGAGAGAAACAAGTGATGACTGCAGAGACGGAGAGAGGAAACACAGGACGAGGTCATGGTTTGTGTTCGGAAACCAAAGTCTGGAACGAATAAACGAGATTTCTGAGTTGACTCATAACTGAACCCGACTGCCTGCCTGTTCAGGGCTCTATAGATAGACCCAGTACACGCACGCACACACACACACCACTCATCCAGCTTGGCTTCACACTCTTGTGGCCGTTACAATCAGAGCCCTCTGTTCTAAAGGATGCTCTTCACTCTCTAACCGAGCATTTGCATAATAACCAAAGTAGCCGGGGTGATTTATAAGATCAAACTAGTCTGAAAACTCGTCTGTTTTCCCTCCAGTGTCCTTTCCTGAACAAGACCCAAAACAATCAGGGAGAAAACAGAGAGAAGGTGGAACGCGGGTGAAAGAAAGAAAGAAAGAGAGCGAGGAGAGATGGCTGACTAAAGCACTAAGACAGGCAGGCACCAGGCAGCCCTTGAAGCATTGTGTGATGGGACAAGCCACACAGCTTGCTCTCTCAAAGCAGAACACCTGACAAAGTGAGAGAGACCGATGATTTACTTCAGATTAAAGAACAACAGAGGTATTGTTCTCTCATCTCTATCCCTCCTTTCTCTCTTCCCGTTCACCCCCCCCCCCCTCTCCCCCACCCCCGGCGAATCATTGATGCCGTTCAGCACCCTGAAATGGTGTGCCGTTGTGATTTTCTCCTTCTTTTTTTCCCCTTCATTGTTTCGGCGCTCTCTCCTCTCAACCCCAAGCGTTCTGGGGCGCTGCGGGCTCTTCTTTTAACGTTTTCTTTCCGCCCAGATTAAGTGTGACTGATTGGCAAAGGGAGCACATGACAGGAGATCAGATGGCAGACTAGAATAAGATCAGACATGTGACGCGATATTAAGAGGTCACAAGAGGGCCGGTACACACACACACACTCACATTCTTTTTCAAACACACACACACACACACATCAACAGTCTTCCTGAGACAAACACATTCTTCCGAAGACACGGACACACACACATTAGTCTGCAAACACACCCGAATTCACCTTCAAACCCATAAACAGACACGCACTCATTCCAGCACACACTAATTGTAACCACATGATCCACAGGCAGGTTATTAAAGAACACACCCTCTCACACACTCTCACAACGAGATGCTATCTCACTTTTGTCACAGCAAACCTGTCTTGGAGAGAAAACCCTACCGACCGTCATAGAGTGAAGGTTGAAATTGGAAGTGAAAGTTTGACGTATATTAGAACGGCTCTAATTTGATTATACTTGGGTGACACTCTCTCTCTCACACAATCCCAAGGAGGGGGAGAAGCATCTGCTACTGCCAAACACATTAACTCCTGTGAACTCTAAGACAGGCAGAATAAAGTTTTTTTATTTATTTTTTCTCACTGACTTGGTTTCCTCAACTCTGAGGTAATTTGTTTATAAGAGACACTTTGTAAAAATCTGCTCATGAGTTATGACAGCAAAACAAGGACTGCAAACACATGTTGAGAAGATGTTTCGGTAAGGACTCATCCAAACATTAAATATTTGAAGATTCAATTCCAAACATTTAAATCTAGATAAATATGATTAATGAGTATCTATGAAATGTTGTGTGTTTGTTTGTTGTTTCATTTTTTTGTGATCTTATGCTGTACATCATGTGACAAGATGACAATGCAAAACTAAACAGTGAGAGAGGGGGTTGGGGGGGCAGTAATTCAGAGAGGGCTGGAGGACACATCCCCACCAGCCAAGTCCGGCAGGAAATCCAATAAAAATTCTTCAAAAGGGGCGACCCTGACATTGAAAAATTGTAAAATTATAAAACCGAACAGGGTAAAGAAAGAGAGAAGTTATTGTATTTGGCAAGTGAAGTGAAGAAAAAAGATCGAAAGGCCCAGGGCTTCAACGTCAAATGAGCCGTCACCGGCAGAGTTAAGCGTTGTGGTGATTAAATATAGGCCCGGGACCGACTCCCTGCCAGGTAGCTGCAGAGCCAGCCAGACTGAGGAGAGGTGTCACAGTGACTAGCTTTCCTACGTATGTGATATTGGTATGCCGGAGGTACAGGTGGAGGTAAGGGGGGGAGGTATAGGAGGGAGGTACAGGGGGACGACAGAGGGGGAGAGTGTTGAGGCTGAGGCAATTCAGATTCAACCATTTGCAGCGTTTATACTTTCGAGTAGGAACACAGAGCCACAACTACCGCTGAGCGGAGAGGTGAGGTGAAGAGAGAAGGAGAGCAGAAGAGAGTAGGAGGGAGAGAAGAGAGAGGGGAGGGGAGAGAGGGGGAGAGAGGGGGAGAAGGAGATGGATGGATATGCCAGACTGAGCCAGAGTGAGAAGCCTGGGGTATCCAACCTAGAAAAATGAGGGTAATTCCTCAAACGTGTTTAGAAATGTGTCATGGTGGTGAAGGGGGGCTGGCTTGTTTATTTTACAATCAAACGCTTCAAACTCGCTCCCTTGTTCTCTCTCTCCTACTGTAATGTTCCATCGTAGGTAAATTACATGTAGATGGGTTTAATTTCATGCGTACTGTAATTTCATGTGTACAGGGTCAAAACGACTCATTTTGACCTGGTTTCATTTATCCAGAAACCACTTACCTGCTACATAAGAGGTCTCATGGACACCAGCACCTCAGGTTGCAACTTGCAAGACCATTGGATTCATGTGTGGCCTCTCTCTCTCTCTCTCTCTCTCTCTCTCTCTCTCTCTCTCTCTCTCTCTCTCTCTCTCTCTCTTTTCACCAGTCTGTCCAGGGGGAGACTCTGTCAGAGTCACTTCTCCAAACGTTAACTGACATAGTGTTGCTCCGAGCACTGTGGCTAATGTTACAATACCAGTTAGTGCAGAGAGAGAGAGAGGGGGGGGGGGGGAGAAGAGAGACAGAGTAGAGAGCGAGAGAGAGAGCGAGAGAGAGAGAGAGCAAGCGAGAGCGAGTGAGGGAAAAAAATGAAAATAATGAAAGCTCACCATTTGGCATTTTGACATTAAAGATGACATCTTACTTATTTTCTTTCCCTCTCCATCTCTCTCTCAGCCTTCTCATGTCCTTGACGTTAAAAGCCTGCTGGGTTGCCTGTTGCTGGGGGCTGCTGTTAGTCCACAACGGGCTCACATTGCCATTGGCAGATCCCTCCGCTACAGAAATCGGTGAGTGAGTAGGTTTGTGTATATGTGTGTGATTGTGTGTGTGTGTGAGGGAGAGCGTGTATGAGGGGGGGGGGGTGCATGTTTGGGAGAGACGGAAGAAATAGGGGGAGATATAGAGAGGTTGAGTGTATGGAGCCAGAGGGGGGGGGGTGGTGGAGGGAGAGAGAAGGGGGAGAGAGCAAGAGAGTGTGAAGGAGGGGGTGCTGATTTGAAGGGGGGAGAGGGACGGGAGGGGGTTGTATGAGAACATAATCTGCCACAACATCAGTTTAAGTTCAGGGCTCTGACATGATAGTGTGTGTTTGACAAATCTTTGAAGAAGATCGAGAGACTGCAACAAAAAAAAACGAAGCACCCTATTGTGCTTTGAAAGCCTATTTCAATGCACGCACCGCTCATCAAAGCTCCTCAAAGCTCCTCAAATCTATTTCATCCTCCACCACTCCTCTGATTTCTGCCTCGCAATTTTCACATGGTAACCTTTGAAGAGGAGCTCCGCGGAGCGGAGAAAGAACTCCACTCCGGGCTCACTGCCTCGCCTTGAAAGACGTGAAGATCTTGGCCGTTTTAGGCACGCCTGTTGCCTAATTAATTCAAACCCCCACCTTATCTACAGCACAATGTGCAAGGAGAGAGGATAAGGATGTACAGCGACTGTCCTTGTTCAGGGTTCTGCCGTCATGCAGCCGCATTAATCTGCGTGTGTGCGTGTGTGCGTGTGTGCGTGTGTGCGTGTGTGCGTGTGTGTGTGTGTGTGTGTGTGAGCGTGCCCATGCCTATGTGCGTCTGTCTCTCCCTTCCCTTTGGCATCTGCGAAGGCATGTCTTCATGCTTGATTTGAAGCAGACTTCGCTCATTGCCACAGTCTAAACAGTGTCCTCGCATGAACGCTCGCCCCGGGCTGAAGGGGTGATCTGGAGACGATGCCCTGTCAGTCAACTCAAGTGAGAGTTCACACGTCAAGGCCTCTCTCTCTCTCTCTCCTCAGTGAGGGAGCGTCGAGATGGACGAAAAGGGCAGGAAGGAATGAGCCGGAGGGTTCGCTTCAGTCGAAGCCGCGCTAACAGACAAGGAGAACACCTTATTAGTCATGTGAGAACACAATCGCATGATGCCAACTTCCCCCGGTAACGACGGAAAAAAACAACCGAAGCTAACCGAAGCTAACAGAAGCTAACAGAAGCTAACCGAAGCTAACAGAAGCTAACCGAAGCTAACAGAAGCTAACCGAATCTAACAGAAGCTAAGCCAGATGGAAGTTCACGGCAGCCTGCTAAAGCTACCCGGGGGGCTTGCTCCCTCGGAGGGGAGGGGCCAGAGACCGCAGGGCTTCACAGGGGGGCTGCCATCCGGTCTACAGCGCTGTGTTGTTGTTGTCCTGGTGCTAATGAAGCAGCAGGCTGACCTTTGGATCACTAAAGCCTTTGGCCCCAGGGTCCAGGGAGGAGTCCCTTTTAACAGCGCCAGGCTTTACTCTCTCTCTCTCTCTCTCTCTCTCTCTCTCTCTCTCTCGCTCTCACTCTCTCTATCTCTCTCTCTATCTCTCTCTCTCTCTCTCTCACTCTCTCTATCTCTCTATCTCTCACTCTATCTCTCTCTCTCTCTCTCTCTCTATCTGGCCACTTGTCAGTCAAGGGGTGGGGACATTCAAACACTATGTCTTCTTGACACAACAGCCCTTTGCTGTCAGATGGGGTGAAGAGTTCAACAATAGGCAGGTTGGAAGGCAGTTGGACGGGCAGGGGGTCAGGGAGGGAGGGAGGGAGGCTTACAGACAGATCCATTTAGTGCTCTGGAAGAGAAGGCATGAAGACTCTACAAGCCTATCTTTGTTCAAGTCCTCCATCCATACAGTCACATACAATACGTCATCCTCCATGTTCATTTTGAAATATTTTTGAAAATGGGTCAGCAGGCCCTGAATAGAATGACCAAACCAGATCAGACCAGACTAGATCAGACCAAACCAGATCAGACCAGACTAGATCAGACCAAACCAGATCAGACCAGACTAGATCAGACCAAACCAGATCAGACCAGACTAGATCAGACCAGACTAGATCAGACCAAACTAGATCAGACCAAACCAGATCAGACCAGACTAGATCAGATCAGACCAGACCAGATCAGACCAGACTAGATCAGACCAGACTAGATCAGACCAAACCAGATCAGACCAGACTAGATCAGACCAGACCAGATCAGACCAGACTAGATCAGACCAAACTAGATCAGACCAAACCAGATCAGACCAAACTAGATCAGACCAAACCAGATCAGACCAGACTAGATCAGACCAGACTAGATCGGACCAAACCAGACTAGATCAGATCAGACCAGATCAGACCAGACTAGATCAGACCAAACCAGATCAGACCAGACTAGATCGGGCCAAACTCAACTTCCTGACCAGGTCGGATCAAACTGGACCCGGACCAGACCAAACCAGACCTTCAAGTCAGCAGTGATCTACAACACGGCAGTACCTGAAGAGGAGAGAAGAGAAGGGTGGTTATAACGGCTTCACACATTAGGCCCGTCGAAGCCCGACAGGCAAACGAGAGACGGCAGCCTCTTGGCGGAGGACGGTATAAATCCGGTTTGGAGCGGAGCGAGGCGAGGAGTGGGCAGGAGAGTTCCGTACCATGCGTCTGGGGCTGGAGCCTCGTGCTGGGGAAACGAGACGCCTCCGTGGACGAGGCCTCTATCGGTCTCCGGTTGTCCGTGCTTTACACGAGAATGTAGTGCGTTGTAGTGTGACCTTCGCAAAAAGGTCCGACCAAACACGCCATTCCGCTGTATGTGGGTCATCCTACAAGGTGGTGATTAATGTCTTTAGGAGTGATGTAGACATGCTGGAAATATGTGCGTATTTGCATATGTCCTCCCCTGAATTATCGACAGAATCTGAGTTGAATTCCCGTAGAGTTCAAAGGGTGAGAATGTCCCAGTGTCTCTGTATCTGTGTGTGTGTGTGTAAGAGAGAGAGAGAGAGAGAGAGAGAGAGAGAGAGAGAGAGAGAGAGAGAGAGAGAGAGAGAGAGAGAGAGAGAGAGAGAGAGAGAAACAGACCATAAATTACTTGTGGGAGGACAGTCACAACAGCCGCAGAAGTCAGTAGATGAGTGAAGGTGCCAGTACAGCAGGGAGCTACTCTGTAAAGGGATCACCCTTCAGTCACCCCATGAGAGGGCATGACACACACAGCAGAGCTGCACCTGTGTGTGTGTGTGTGTGTGTGTGTGTGTGTGTGTGTATGTGTGTGTGA
>NC_140387.1:3690000-3702500 GCF_054491055.1 Hypomesus nipponensis | reverse complement strand
TGTGTGTGTGTGTGTGTGTCTAACTGTCGCTGTGTGTGTGTGTCTGACTGTCGGTGTGTGTGTGTGTGTCTGACTGTCGCTGTGTGTGTGTGTCTGACTGTCGCTGTGTGTGTGTGTCTGACTGTCGGTGTGTGTGTGTACACGTGCACTCAGCTTGATGCAACCTCCACACTTGCCCAGCCCTCTGCAGAGGACAGACAGCTAGGTGTACTGTGCTTGGCAAAAAAAAGTTGCAATGTTTTTCTTTTCAAGCCGCTACTCTAAAAGGTTTGTGTTTATTTACACTTTGAAAAAAGATTTCCTGATGACGACTGATAGTTTTCTGCTAACTAGCGTTAGATCCCAACGATAGTGTTAGGAAGGCGTCATGGGCCACATCCAGACTGGACATTAAAGTGCTGTTTATTGATCTGTTAACATATTCATTTAAGCCCAACGATAATAGTAATGATGGTGAAAACCACTGCAGGCCTTTCCCTGACGGCAGTCCTAAATCACCACCTCCTTCCTCTCAGCCCCCCCCCCTCCTCACAAATG
Source organism: Hypomesus nipponensis (assembly GCF_054491055.1). Lineage (NCBI taxonomy): Eukaryota > Metazoa > Chordata > Actinopteri > Osmeriformes > Osmeridae > Hypomesus > Hypomesus nipponensis. The sequence continues at coordinate 3,701,963 of NC_140387.1, read as the reverse complement.
ACCACACATGTACAGAGAGAGAGAGGGATAGAGAGAGAGAGAGAGAGAGAGAGAGAGAGAGGGAGGGAGAGAGAGAGAGAGAGAGAGAGAGAGAGAGAGAGAGAGAGAGAGAGAGAGAGAGAGAGAGAGAGAGAGAGAGAGAGAGAGAGAGAGAGAGAGAGAGAGAGAGAGAGAGAGAGAGAGAGAGAGAGAGAGAGAGAGAGAGAGAGAGGACCGCGAGTGTAAATGATCCATTCATTCTCAGGAATGTGAACCGTAGCTGCTTGTAAGAGATTTACTCGACCGGGCTGATAAAACATGTTCTTTCTCAAAGCTTTCATCCCTGTGAGAGACAGACTGTGAAGGCTCACATGCGCTCCTACACCAGAGGCTGGAAACACACAGAGAAGGCAGGAGGCCTACCAACTGCTTCCAATAAAAACACATTGTCATCGGCGGCCATTTTGGATCAGGATCTAGGATCATCAGTAGGGGCATCGATGATCTCCTCCCACAATCCCAACACTCTGAGATCAGGGTTCATAGTGAAGATCCTACCGTGAAGAAAGGATGAGAGAGACCTTGCTGTTGTTGTTCTTGTCGAGTCTCTCTTCCCCTCGCTTGTTTCCTCTCGGCAAAGGCAGGATGAAAGAGGGGAGGGATGAACATAAAAGTAACTCAGAGGTTGACAAAATCATCTTGCCTGTTTCCCGTGACACATCCCAGCGCAGAGCTACACCGCCAAGCCACAAACAGCATTTTTCATGAAGACGTAACTTTCGTGTCACCATCATCGGGGGCGTATTCATCTCACTGTTCGACGTCGGGGGGGGGGGGGGGGGGGGAGTGGGGGGGATGAAAGGAAGCAACCGGATCGTGCTGGGAACGTGTGATTGGTCTCTGCAGAGGCTGGCTGTTCATTAACAGATATCAGAAAAGACGGAGACATTTATCGTGACAACATAACTGAGAACACACCGACACACAGTCCTCAGTACTTCCCCATTAGCATCTCATGTCATTCTTCACTTAAAGGTTGTAGAAACTGAGCTGAGATTGTTTCAGATAGAATTCCGGGGGTAGTCTTTTTTTTCTAGACAACTGGAAAATAACGACGCCGTCCCCTTCGCTCGCTCTGCAACTAAGTGATCTGTCTCCACCAACATTCTTCTCACCTCTTCTCCTCTTATTGCTCATCATTCTCCTGTTTCCCCCCATTCACCAAACCCCCTGCCCTCCTCAACCCTCCTACCCCCCCTGCCCTCCTCAACCCTCCTACCCCTCCTGCCCTCCTCAACCCTCCTACCCCCTGCCCTCCTCAACCCTCCTCCCCCCCCTGCCCTCCTCAACCCTCCTACCCCCCCTGCCCTCCTCAACCCTCCTACCCCCTGCCCCATCTCCCTTGCATGTTGTCTGGCCCCCATCTCCCCCCAGCCCCCTCCATAAATCCTGGGGACAGTGGTGCTTTAATGGATAATTAATTGATGGTCCTGCTGCGCTGTAATAAGACGATAAATTAGGACATCGGCCAGTGTGCTGTGTCAGTGTGTGTTGCTAATGGCCCTTCAGGGCTGGGGCAGCAGGCTAATAAATTAGACAGGGATTAAGTGCCGCGCTCCGCGACCCTCCACCACTGCCACTGCTGGGAACAGAGAGAGCGAGGGACAGGGGGAGAGAAAGTGAAAACAGTTGGAACGGAGAGAGAGAGCGAGAGAAAGAGGGAGAGAAAGTACTGGCTAACAAGGTTCAACCATGGTCATGTTTCGCCCCACGTGGCGAAGCTTCTCTCCAGGTGTGTCCTTGACACTTCCCTATCTTGTTCCTTCCCAAGACAGGGTGCAAGGAATGTCAAATAGAGCTGGGGGACCATCTTCTAAATCAACGAACACCGTGTGGCGAGTGAGCGACATTCCTGTCACTTACTTTGTCTGAACTGTTGTGTTTCGATACGTTCGAGACGGCGAATGAGAGTCAGGAAAAGTAGAAGAATGCTATGCTGGAGAAGCTAAAATCCCACGTCTGTGTGTGTGTGTGTGAGTTCTGAGAATGCATCGATGTGAAGACTTCTCTGCGGTCTGGAGCTTTCATCGTGTCAAGTGTGAGGGATCGGGCCGTTTTCCATGGAGGAAAATCACGGCTTAGTAAACAAGGACAAAATCTCCCGCTTGGATATGTGGAATTTTACCAGATTGTCTCTAATCCCATTTTACTGGTTGTCTGATTAAGAGGTGAGAGGGATTAAAGAAACGTGTGTGTGTGTGTGTGTGTGTGTTCCTTGCACATGCTCTGTGTGTTTGAGAGATTGCCAGAAAAGAAAGAAGAAGAAGAAAAAGAAAGCAATAGCACGCATGGCAGTGAAAGAGAAAAAACTGGTAGGAAAAATTTGCAAATGAGATTAGTCGTGAGCAGCAGGAGAAAAATGGCCGCTCTGTCTATGTCGCTCTAATTAAAAATCCCGCCAATCTTTACCCTCCTAATGTAAGTCTAACGAGCAGGGTTTAGTGGCAGTTATGTAGATAAAAACTCCCTCTGATTGATCCCAATGGCCTGTTGAAATTCGTTTCACTCCACCATATTGATTTCATTCCGCTAGTTGAAAACTGCTAATTAATAATGATAATAAAAGTGTCGCACCTCATTAAAATCACCCAGACAGGTTTTTACTCAATCCCCTTTCTCTCTCTCTCTAGCACGCTTCATTGCTCCCTCTCTCCCTCCTCAACCCCACACTTTCTTTTGCTTTTATTTGCATACTTCCAGTGTTTGTGCACAAGGATAAAGCGCCCAACTTAAAACACCACATCTTAACATGGGATTCATGCTGGCTTATGACAACTTAATCACAACACAACAATTTGAAAGATATATTTCATTGTCACTATGTCATATTACCATTATACTTTTATAGGTAGTCTAGTAAGAAAGTCTTATTGTACTGTGACAACCTATGCAAAACATACAGCATACAGTATTTGTTATTCACTTTGGTCCGTGAATGACAACCTGTATGTCTGAGTTATTTGACTTCCTCTGATTGTCAAAGTGGGTTTATTCGGAAGAGGAGAGAGGAAGAGGAAAAATGAAGAGAGAAGAAGAGAAGAAAGGAGATGAGAGGACAAGGAAAGGAGATGAGAGGAAGGAATAAGAGAAGAAAGATGGAGTGGAGGAGGAAAGGTGTTCAAAAAAGGAAAGGAGGAGGGGTAGGAGTTTGTGAGCCCCAAACTGCAGACAGCAGCAGCAGTGGAGGAGGTGGAGGAGGAGAAGGTGGAGGTGGTGGAGGAGGAGGAGGAGAAGGTGTAGGTGGAGGAGGAGGAGAAGGAGAAGGTGTAGGTGGAGGAGGAGGTGGAGGAGGAGGAGGAGAAGGTGGAGGAGGAGAAGGTGGAGGTGGTGGAGGAGAAGGTGGAGGTGGTGGAGGAGGAGGAGGAGGAGAAGGTGTAGGTCTGAGGAGGAGGAGGTGGAGGAGGCAGAGGAGGCAGAAGCACACTGATGGAGGGGGATGAAGATGAAGCTGTTTGGCTGTGTCACAGCCAGCCCTGACACCCCACTCGGGAGAGAAGTGGAGAGCTTAATTCATCATCAGCCGGCACGACTGACACCCCCAAAGACAAAGTGGCCAGCCAGCCTCTCCGCCAACCAGGGACTAGAACATTCCACCATATTTTTTGTTGCCTGTCAGGTCGTCTAATAAAGCAGGGCGAAATATGAAGGAGGGGGGGGGAAGAGGGAGGAAAAATGAACTATCTAGCACTGATGTAATATGGCTCATAAATCTAATTTAATTACCCGATGTGGGGACAGGGCTGTGGAAGCCTTGACTGGATTTATAGTGTCTTAACTTGGCATCTTAACGACTTTGTGCTTTTAATATCATTACCCTGAAATTTATTCTCCCTCTCCTGCCTGCTCGGGTACACGCGCGTACACACACACACAGCGGTTTGTATGCCCCAGTGCATGTGAACACTATAAAATGTTGTTAGCATTAAGGGCTCCTCCTGTGAACTAGAGGCAGGTTATTGCCGATTTGTAAGTAATCGGTTTTTATTTTACTTCCGAAATAAGATCAACGTGGTGTCTGTCCTTTTCACACTGACCAGTGACGCGTGAAACACACACACACACACACACAGCCAGTGACATTTCATAAACCCTGGTGGGATTTGAAGGTGGAGCTGTAAGAATAGTAAGCTCTTTTGTACTTCCTGTAATTCCACCTCGAACTCTTTCATCATCGTACTGTTGCTCGACTGTATTTGTATCCATCGGCTCATTCGGTACCTTCTGTTTTTCTGGCCTCTTTCATTTTCACTTATCCCTGTCTTCATTTAATTTGTGTCCTCCCTCCTCCTCCTCCTCCTCCTACTACTTCTCCCTCTCTCCTCCCTTTTGTCCTCCCTCAGCCATCTCTCCCTCGCCAGTTCAGCTTGTCTGGCCAGATAAAAAGCACAAAAGGGTGAAGAAGGAGGAGAGAAAGGAGGAGAGATAGAAAATGAGGAACGGGGGGGGGGGGGGGGGGGGCTGGACGGAGGCAGACTCACCCCTCCACCCTTCCTCCGCTTCCCCCTTCACTACGTCAAGCTAATGGCTTCCAGTGGCTCCTGTTCCACATTAGCTTAGCTGCCTATTCAGCTGAGCCGTCCAGTTAATGCAATCCCCTAAATGCCTGCAGCGCGGCCTCCTCTGACAGTGACATATTAGTTTTGCAGCCTCCTGCAATCTGATATCTGCAAGTTTGCCACCACACTAAAGCTTTGATTAATGCCTCTCCTCTTAGGTCCCATAATTGGCTGCGACTGTACTGACGAATAATCAACGGACCTTTCCTGTCTGCCATTGGCTGGCGCCCGTTAAGACATGCTAATGAACGAGGGGTTTTAATTAAGCGACAGGGCGCCACGGCGACAGTAACCGATGACTGTTTTGACAAAACCGCCACCCGACACAAACTGTCTACACACACACACGTATGAGTGTGTGCACAACATCTCTCGCATGGTTGTCCTCACGTGTTACGCGGCTATACGCCGACATGTGGAAAACATGCGACGCACTCCCGTGCCTTCTCTCAGAGGCCAATACCAAAGTCGAGTCGGAGGAAGGAGGGGGAGAACACAAAGGTATAAATAAGGAAAATATATGAACGAGGATTGCCTTTCAACTCGTTGTTTTTTTTTCTCTTCTTTCTTTTCCCTCTCCAAAGTCCTGTCCTTGGGTTTTCCCACTGCTCCCTTCACTCTCTGCAGCAGCGGTGCCGGCCGTATTTTTAGAGGACAGATGTAGGCCACAGACAGACCGCGAGTAATGAGGAACGCGTGTGTGCGTGTATGTGTGTGTGCGTGTGTGTGTGTGTGAGGGATAGATAAAACATTTGAGGGATAGAGGGATTGGATGGAGGGAGACAAGAGTTACTGATAAAGCTACAATTATTGATTTGAGTCCGAGAGAGAGAGGGTGGGGGAGGGTGTCTGATAAAGAAGGGAGGAGAGGGGAGTTGTTGATGTTGTGATTCTCTCCCTTCTCTCTCTCTCTCTCTCTCTCTCTCTCTCTCTCTCTCTCCCTCCCTCTCCCTCTCGCGCTCCTTCCCTCCGTCAGACAGACCCCATGTGTGAACAATCAGAGAGGCAGAGATGGATGACGGAGGACAGAGATCACAGACGTCTGTCTTCTCTGTGGTTCTGGAAGAGTGCAGGGAGAGAGACAGGGAGAGAGAGAGAGAGAGAGGGAGAGGGAGGGAGAGAGAGAGAGAGGGATAAGGAGGGAGAGAGAGAGAGAGAGAGAGAGAGAGAGAGAGAGAGGGATAGGGAGTGAGAGAGACAGGGAGAGAGAAGGAGAGAGACAGGGAGAGGGAGGGAGAGAGTGCAGAGAGAGAGAGAGAGAGAGAGAGAAAGAGAGAGAGAGAGACTGGGAGAGAGACAGGAAGAGAGAGAGAGGGAGAGAGACAGGGAGAGGGAGAGGGAGGGAGAGAGTGCAGAGAGAGGGATAGGGAGGGAGACAGGGGGAGAGAGAGGGAGAGAGACAGGGAGAGGGAGGGAGAGAGTGCAGAGAGAGAGAGAGACTGGGAGAGAGACAGGAAGAGAGAGGGAGGGAGAGAGTGCAGAGAGAGAGAGAGACAGGGAGAGACAGGGAGAGAGACAGGGAGAGGGAGAGGGAGAGGGAGGGAGAGAGTGCAGAGAGAGAGAGAGACAGGGAGAGAGACAGGGAGAGAGACAGGGAGAGGGACAGGAAGGAGGAGGGAGAGAGTGCAGAGAGAGAGAGAGAGAGAGGGGGGGGGTGCAGGGAGAGAGGGGGAGACAGAGACAGAGAAAGAGACAGGGAGAGGGAGAGAACGAGAACACAAAGGTAGGAGGTTCAGCTCTAATGAGATAAGACCTTCTGGCCTCCCTCTGACCCTAACATGACCCTACTGGCTCACATGTGGTGGGTGGCTGGTGAGGGAGAGGTCAAGAGGAGGATCATTGACCCATGCGGAGAGAGAGGGAGAGAGGGAGGGAGAGAGAGAGAGGGGAGGGGAAAATGGGGAGGGAGTTTAAAGTGCCCCCTGTAAACATCTGGAGATAAGCTCTGACTGACAAGTGGTCTGCTTCAAGAGAAGCCTGTTTGTCCTGAGATTGTCCGGGCTTGCTGGCTGATTGGTGCGGTTCGTTTCCCCCCGTCAAACAGCTCATTCCTGACTGCTGATTTGAAACACACAGACGCATACATAAATGTTGTCAACACACAAGAGCTGGAGTAAAGCCTTCTTTTGTAAACGGCGTCGCTAATAAGAGACACACTCTTCCTCATTCTCCCTTCTGTGGTGTGCGTATTAGCGCGCGCATGTGTGTGTGTGTGTGTGTGTGTGTGTGTGTGTGTGTGTGTGTGTGTGAGAGAAGCCTCCTTGTGGCCTGGCTTGGGTCAGGGTACAGATTAATGTTCTGTATGTCTGAGGCACACACACGCCCAGATACAGACCTCACCCCTGTCATCATTAAAACTATTACCACCATCTGTCTGAGCGCTGAAAGCATTTATTAACCATAATACAGCCAGTGTGCCCTGCTCCCTAAGGCATGTACACACACACACACAATGACACACACACACCCTTATGTCTGTGAAAATGCAATTATACATGTTGAAACACACACATGCAGACATTGTCGTCTAATTCTCCCCCGCGATGGAAAGCCGTTGGGGGGTGTGTGAGCGTGGGTCGTCAGTCGGCCCTTCATCGTCAGGCACGTCAAGCCTCATCGCACTCCCTAGCTGTGTGGACTCTAACCTGGTGCGTGCTCGCGTGTGAACACACTCTCTCCACCTTTTATATCTCCTGTGCTCGGTTCTCCCCTGGTGTCCATGACGGCCACAGTTCTACACATGGACAGGGTCAATCTGGAGAGTGGCACAAGCCTTAGACCTACACTCACTATCTCTCTCTCCCTCTCTCTCTCTCTCTTTTTCCCTGTCTCACTCTCTTCCCCCGACCCTCTCTCTCTTCATCTCTCGCTTTCTCACTGTCCCCCGCCTCTCTCTTTTTCGAACTCTTTGCTATATCTGTCTCTCTCTCACACACACACACACATCTAGAGGAAATATGAAAAGTCTTGAGTGTGTGTTTACGTAGAAGGCTCAGGGTCAATATCAAAGAGGTATTTATTGCCAGTGAATGGGAGAGACAGAGGGTCAACAATAACAGGAGCCCTGGCCAATGAAAACACAGCAGAAGCCATCGCTCTCCCAGCATGCCTTAGCTGCAGCTACGCCACGGTCACCGCGTGGGCTGCTATCCAAACAAGGGCATCATGGGATACACAGCAGCTTTGGGGTCATGGATGGGGTGGAGTGAAACAGACACACACACACACAAACTCTCTCTCTCTGGGCGGGCGAGGTATGGGGGGGGGGGGGGGGAGAGGACAATAACTCACAGTCTGTAACTCAGAGAGCAGAGTGACCTGTTGTGTGACACGTATGGTCCGACCCAGAGCGGTCAACCAGCTGCGGAAAACTTGAAGGTTAGAAGAACATTTGCTTTGCTAACTTTTTCCTGCTTTTAGTAAACATTTTGAATGGTTTGTTTAAGATTGGTTAGGGGTCATAGGCTCTCCCTAAGAATGGCTGGACTGGACTAGACAGGATTAGACAGGACTAGACTAGTCTGGACTGGATTAAAGGAATACCTTGATGGAGGGAGAGAGCAGAGCCAGAGGAAGGGGTATTTGTCTTTTGAGGGACAGATCCACAGATGGTCAGAGAGAGAGAGAAGGTAGAGAAGGGAAGGGGAACTGTCCAGTGTTTCTCTGTGGCAGAGCCTGGCTCATTCAGAGAGTAATAAGCTGTGTGTGTGTGTGTGTGTGTCTGCGTGTGTGTGTGTGTGTGTGTTGCACAGGGTGATTTATGGGGCCTGTCTCCTTCTGCCAGCAGTTTGTCTGTTCTAGCATGGAGGATGAATGGTCTACTGTCAGCTTAGCCTGAACCCTCTCTACTGCTCCCTCCCTCCCTCCCTCCCTCCCTCCCTCCCTCCCTCCCTCCTTCCCTCCCTCCCTCCCTCTCTTTCTGTACACTCCCTTGCTCCACTGCTCTCTCTCTCCCCCTCTCCCTCTCTTCCTCCCCCTCCCTCCCTCTTACACTCCATCTCTCTGTATATCTCTGTTTCCCTACACTCTCTCTCTCGGATCTCTTGTTGTCTCTCTCCCTGTCTTCTCTCCTCTCCCCAGCAGTAGTCTCAGATGACCTCTCTGTCTCCTCTCTCTCCTGGCCTCTTCGCGGCTCCGCGGCCCTGCGCCGGCCCACCAACCACGTTCCCCCACGTCACAGTCCTATTTCCTTTCCTTCGTCACCTCGCCCTCTCCTCCATCCCTATTTCCGCACGGCTCGGCCATGTGACCCATGATCCCTTGTCGGAGGGATCATGGGTCACTCTCTTCCAGTGGGCTGCCCGGCCAGGGTCCTAGTGGAGAGGGGAGAGTCGGTCTGGCAGGTCGGAGGTCGTGAGTCTGGAGGTCTGTCAGAGGGCAGGGCCCCAGGACACTAACTGCTCTCCAATAAACTGAGATGGCGGAGACCCACATTCCACACTGGGCATTCTACAGTACATTCCGTGGTACATTATACAGAGGATTCCTCAGTAGATTCCGCAGTAGATACTACAGTCGATTGTACAATACTGACAGATCGTGAGGTAGATAGTAAAGGACAGTAGTTTGTACAGTAGATTAATAGTAGTAGTGAAATACTTTTTCAGAAGATATCACTGCAGGTTTAAGGTCTGACTGCAGCCTGCAGATGGAGATGGAATGCTCACAAGTGGAGCACAACAGGTGAAGATGACATCATGGCACCTAGACCATTTGGAGTCTCTTCTAAGACCACTTAAGTGCAAAGCCCAGGTTCTTAGAACCAAACAGCCAGCAGGAGAATAGATTCAGGTTGAGTAAAGGCACTGTTCCCTGTACCCAGGGGGGGGGGCTGGTTTCTGCCCTAATGGAGGTGAGTACAGATTGGCCGTTTCTTGAGGGGGAGTCGTTCTGGCACATTCTCTCACAAGCAGCAGGGGTTGATTTTGATTTACTCCCTGTTTCATTTAGTTTTTATTCAATTTGAAACGGATTCAGTTTGGAAAGTGCAGTCAGGTTTGCATCTTCGTCAGCGGAATTTCAGGGCTGAGAGGGAGAGAGAGAGAGACAGAGACAGAGAGAGAGGGAGAGAGAGAGAACGAGAGAGGGACCAGCAGTACAAAAAGATTAATGAGGGGAACGAGAGATGGGGTGATGAGAGGGAAAGGAGAGGTAAAGAGTCGAGGAGAGAAGGAAGAGAAGGGACAGAGAAAACTATCGGGATTCATTGAGAGTTTATTACTGAGAACTAGGGGGAGAGAGGAAGAGAAAATGGGAGGAAATGAAGGGAGAAATGGAACGGGGGGGGGGGGGGGAGATGGACGAGGCGAAGGTGGAGACCACCCATACACAGTAGAAGGCTGCCGTCCCAATTTGTCACCATTACACAGGGGACAAGCTGTCAGGATGCAAACACACACTCACACATAGATACAGTCCACACACACACACACACACATACACACACACATGCAGAAGTACTCACATGCAGTCCATACACACACAAACATAGGCCACACTCACTGTCTATGTACACACACACACACACACAGTCTATACACACACATAGTCCAGACACACCCTAGCACGCAAACACAGTCCAGATATAAACAGACTTCATCGTGCAGCTTTTCTTGAATGATCAAATCCGCAAGGGTTTTCTGTTTCTCTACTTCAGATCAACCATTAAAATACGATTCACGTTTCCCAGTAAACGTGAATGATGAAACCCAACACCTCTAACTGTGTTTGCAGTAACAGCTTTTCCTAGCTTCCTCCAGCGCTGCAGGAGGGCTCATGCTATCCCACCTTACAAATCCATGACACATGACTTATACATGCCCGGGATCCTGGAATATGAGTGCTGTTCATTAGGGATATGGTGAAACGCTTACTCAAGCACATAGACTGACCAACAAATCATGCACACCCATTCCAAACAGGGCATGATAGTCCCTCTATTGAATGTTGTCGAAATCAATATGGCTCAGTCAACAACGCCCTCCTCCTTCTCCTTCTCCTCCTGCTCTATAAGGTCATTAATCAGAAGGAGGGAGGGGGGAGAGAGGGAGGGAGGCAGACAGATAAATGAAATGAAAGAGCAGCTCTCTCTATCACTCCCATTTCCGACACATTAGAGGGGAAGCACTTTTTCTTGCCTCTCCATCCATCCCTCCCCCCTCCCAACCCCCCTCCCTCCCTCCCTACCCCCCTCCCTCCCTCCCTACCCCCCTGCCTCCATCCCTCCCTCCCCCCCTCCCCCCTGCCTCCCTCCCCCCCTATCCCCCTCTCTCCCTCCCTACCCCCCTGCCTCCCTCCCCCCCTACCCCCCGCCTCCCTCCCCCCCTGCCTCCCTCCCTCCATGCCTCCTCCCCCCCTGCCTCCCTCCCTCCCCCCCTGCCTCCCTCCCTCCATGCCTCCTCCCCTGCCTCCCTGCTGTGCTAATGGTAGATATACAGTGACATGGTAATGATCTGGCCATGGCTGGGGAGCACAGGCCATATTGACCAGCAGCTGATTTATTGCAGGTTACGCTTGATTATTGGGCCATTAATCAGTCTAGGATTACCCTATCAATAAGGCTGCCAGCACGCATTTGTTGGTAAAGTGCTTGTCAGGGTGGAGGAAGGGGGCATGGAGAGAGGAATGGGGGAGAGAGGAAGAGAGAGAGAGATAGGGAGAGGGAGGGAGAGAGAGAGAGAGGGAGAGAGAGAGAAAAGAGAGGGAGAGAGAGAGCGAGAAAGAGAGAGAGGGAGAGGGAGGGAGGGAGAGCGAGAGAGAAAGATGGAGGGAGAGAGAGAGAGAGATAGAAAGGATAGAGAGAAAGAGACAAAAGAGAGAGAGAGGCAGCTCACACAACACAACCTCACACCCCATGCTCATCCTCTGCCCAGCGCTCCAAGTTTAGCTGATTACATTTCTCCACTTTGCATATTTTTTGGGGGCTGCTGTCTTGGACGTCCCAAGGTGATCCCCCTGGAGGTTGACCGAGGGGTTGTTGACATTTTGCAAGTGTGGCGATAAACACCAAACCCTTTCATTAAGTCATGCGCGCTGACATCTGTGTATGAGGATGAGTCAAACAGAGATGTATCACGCGTCCAAACAAAACGAAATGTTTACTGACACACTAATAGGCCTAGAACTAAATCAACCATCGATCAAAGAACTGGAAAAAAACAAAGAGGTTACATATTTGTTCACGCTGAGTTTCATCCACGGAAGTGTCCGGAACCGCAATGGCGATTGGAGGTGCTCATGTTTGCCTGTCGAATGTCGCACACTTTGTTGTTATCACAGAGCACTTCGAGATGCCAAGCAATCAATCCAATTCACAGCCTTAATCTCCTTCCTTAAATTAGCAGCCAGATAAAAAGTTATTGTCTCTGT